>NC_072377.2:29853636-30156666 GCF_028885625.2 Pongo pygmaeus
CATCTTTGAAAAAGCTTATAGAAATCTCTGTCCTCAGGGAACTAATATTCTAGGGACTATACAATAAACAATAAGTAAAAATGTAACATGTATAGTGTGTTAGACTGTAGTAAGTGCAATGGCAAAAAATTAAGAATGGAGAATGTCTAAGGGGACAGATTGTTTGGAATTTGAACAAAGTGGCTATGGAAAACCTCACTGAGATAATGGCATCTGACCAAAGGCATGAGGAAGATATAGAACGAACCATATCTGTATGAACCAAACAGTAAAGAGGGAAGGCATGGCTATGCTTCTATAGAATCTAGTGAAGAGGGGATAATTTCAAATAACCCAAGAAGGTAAATGAGTAGTCAAATTTTGAAAAGGACTATTAACTCACAAACAGGAAACTATAGTAGAAAATAGTTGGTTGAAGGCAGAATGCGCAGTTCAGAAAAGATTCCTCTGAAAAGCAATATATAAGCATAGACTTCGAGGATGAGGAGTCAGTCATTTTGAAAGAGCAGATGAAGAAAGTTTCAGGACAAAGAAACAGCATCTGCAAAGACCTCAACCAAGAAATCACACAGAAAATGTTGAATTTAATCTGTTGCTAGACACAAGTGAGCTACGGATCACATGGTCTTGGATGAGGGAGACAGATGATATAGTTTGGATGTCCCACCCAAATCTCATGTTGAAAGAGATCCCCAGTGCTGAAGGTGGAGCCTGGTGGGAAGTGTTTGGATCACGGGGTCGAATCCTTCGTGGCTTGGTGCAGTCTCCATGATAGTGCACCTGCCCCAACACACTCTCTCTCTCTTGCTCCTGCTTTCACCGTGTGAAGCGCCTGCTCCTGCTTTGGTAATAACTTTGCTCCTGCTTTTGGTAATGTTTGGTAATAACAAAGAAACTACAGTACGTGAAGCTGAGTGAGAAAATTACATAGTGGAAATAGGGAAGTCCATAGAAGAATTGGAGGCTCCATGTGGTGCAGCACCTATAAAGCATTGTGCAAGTTCTGACTTTTACAATGAATGAAATGAGAGATCAGAGTTTTACATAGAAAAAGGTAATAACCTGATATATGTTTTAAAGTGATTATACAAGTTGCACTTTTAAGGATGTACTGAAGGGTGCCTTTTGCAGAATCAGAAACACCTGTTTGCTGGCCATTTCAATAACCTGGGCAATAAATGATGGTGGTTAGCACCAGGATGCTAGCAGTGAAAGTAGCAAAAATGGTCAGAATTGAGCTGTATTTTGAATATACAGTTAATAAGTTCTGTGGCATGACAGAAAAATGATTCGATGATATTTGTATTGAGCAACCTTGTTGATTTGATATTCAAACTAAGCCCTAATATTAAGCAATATAGGAATTTCAATGAAAATATGACCAAAGGGAGAAAATGGCTCCCAACCTACTGTAATTAGAGTTCCCTTCTGTTGTTTTAAAATGCTACTATGCATAGAGAAAACAAGATATGGATTTGGGAGAAAATTACCTACAGTCTAATTGTCAGATTTATTGACTTAAATGTTACATGGCAATAAAGTTGAAAGAAAAATAAGAAGAAATTCTGAAAGCCAGCATGTTAGATTTATTCCCTCCACAAAAAAGAATTGCTAATATTTATAAAGTGAGATAATATGCCAAACACTTGTACTTGGCATAATTGCATTTTCTCAACAAATCCTATATAATCAACATTGTTTTATTTGTATATGTGTGAAAAATCATGACACCTGCAGTTTAAGTTACATTTGTATGAAACAGTCAATAAGTGCCAGAGCCAGAATAAAGCCCACATTTAGATGAAAGGAATTATCTTTCCATTGCACAAACCCATATTGCCCGTGGAGACCCTAAACAAGCTTTAAATTTGTTGGAATTCAGTTTTTCAACTTTTTAAAACTAAGAGTCCAGTTCTAAATCAAGTTAATGTTGAAATTCTTCACCTATACTTAGTATGTACATTATTCCAAAATGTGAATTGGTCCCAAATATCATATTCATTCTAACAGTGGACATTAAAAGTTTAAAAGATATCTGTTACGTTGTTGAACTGATTATGTTTTATCAGAAAGTGAAAGGAACTACTCAGCATATTTCTAATGAGTATACAGAGGAAAAGTATTTTGCCTCATTTAATTTTGTAAAATCTCTCTCTGGCACATAATTCGAAGTCTTTTTTTGCCCACAGGAATAGTGAGGCAGGTATGTATTAATTCACATCATAATACAAGAATAGGTAGCAATAAAACACTGGCATTTTCCAAATTGCCAGTATAAAGAATTGTCAGAAGAACATGGGTATTAGCTTCAGATTCTCCAAGGGGTTAACCTTTATGTTATCTGTTAAATATGAATTATGTATTAACTTCTCATATTTCATATATAAAACTTTGTGCCTTGGTCCTGTTCCTCAGGATGACCTTGATGTAATCAGAAATAATAGTGTTCTTTACCAAAGACATTAATCAATAACTTTATAATATGAAGCACTGTGAATATTTAATGGCTTCAGCTTGAATAATTCAAATCCTGTATTACTAAAAAATAGTCAATTGAGTGACTGAGAGTTCTATATCCCACAATTCCTACTCTGCTTACTACCTATTCTATTTACTATTCTCTTTACTATTTGAGAAGGATATGGAGTTGAATATGTTGCAAACATCATGTATCTTTTGTTCGATTTTCTTGAACACGTCATATTATTTTTTTAGTTCATTTTCTGAATATAAGTAATTTTTGGTGAATTAATACTTTAAACAAGCGTTCACCTGGAAAGCAGTAGGCTAAATTTTATTAAAAATATTATTTTATTAACATACCTTAAAAATTTAATAGGACAATGCATCAAAGAACAATATCAAAATAAAAACACAGAAAATAAATGACCAGCAAAATTGCATTGAAGTCTTAAAAACAGAAATAAATACTTTAATAATCATAGGTAATATGGAAATCCAATGTATGGCTTACCTATAGAAAACCCTTCTGGAATTTCATTTAAATCTAACGTCAATATGAGCTATGTAGGAAGTCCATTAACAAATAAGAATATTATATAGGTACACATGTATATATTAATTTTAAGCCATATGCAGCCATATTTGAAAATGTTAAAAAAATCATCAGGATTAGTCCATACTGATTATTAAAAAATAAAACTGTCATTGCTCATTGTAGAAGATAACTGTCAGCTGTGCAGCAGATGTGTTTATAGCCACCCAGTAATCCTATCGCCTCAATAATGCATTTCCCTTTTTTTAGTTAAAAACTTAATTACATTAAGAAACTGTATGTGTTTAGGAATATGAATATAGAAGGAGTAATCATCGTTTAGTAAAATAAGTTTTACTTGCATATTAAAATTTACTGTGTTTGTGAAGATGCTGATAGTACATTACATATGGAGATCCAAGTGCGCATAGTCACTAATTCTTTAAACTATGTTTGATATTAGTAATACTTTACATAGATATCAGAATTTAATTGAAAAATACTAAATGACTGCTAATATACATTATTCTTCTGAGTTGCATTTTTGCTTAATGAAATAGAATTTTTTTAAAAATTGTTTATCTTTATTCCTACTAGATTATACATTTCATGAGAAAAGCATTATCTCTTTATTAGTATATTTGTTTACCTGTATTAGAACTTGACTTTGAAATAAACCAGATATAATAGCATTGTTGTAGATGTATTTATTGTGGTAAAAATAATATTCTGCATCTGAGTTTTGAGCAAGGAAATTTTACAAATGGCAGAAAACTACAAGACCCTCTTAACTGATGTTAGAAATGTAAGTAAAGAAGATAAAAATTAACATGATAAACAAAAGCATTTGGGGTATAGTATTATTGTGCTTCCCAGGAGAATGAGTTGAAAGTGCTCACTCCGCATTTTTCAGTAACATATACTTAAAGTAAGCACACAGGGGCTACAAACGCTAGTTTTTGGTTCAACATGACCTGAGCACTTAATTATTTGTAAGGGGAGGAAGCAAGAATGGGCTCAGGGAGGGAGACAGAGAAAGATTGGGTGGGGCGGGGAGGGAGGGAGAATTTCACCTGTATCTAAAACAGATCAGAAGCAATTTCTTCCTCCAACTCCTCACTTCTCTATTTCTACTAATAAAGAGCAAAAGCAGACAAAATAGATTATTGTGTCATTTTTGTTTTCTTATTTTGTAATACACAGAAAATCTCAAGCTGGAGAGGGAAATGAACAGGTGCATATGGCTGGAAAGACTCAGTGCTGATCTCTACAATGTTGTTTTAATGGAATGGAGACAAGACCACATACTTTCTTACAATAATGAGGATCAATAAAGACAAAACTGACACTTTGTAATGAATAATGATCTAAACACTCACCTGAGAAAGTATCTCTTTGTTGCAGGTTTTTGGAAATGGGCTATATTTTTTGAATCATAACCGATACGTACTGCCATAAACAAGAGGATTTCAAGCCAGCTCCATGTGGTCGAAAATTATTTTATTTATTACTAAGAGAAAAGTGTAAGACAAGTCCTGCAGTAAAAACAGATTTATTGCCTCTGCTATTCACTTGTGTTATTTCTTCATATATTACCATTGACATATATTATCCATTCTTCACAGCAATGGCTTTGCCGTGGCAAATTAAATATCTCATTGTCCTTCTCTGTCCATTTTACATTGTAATGTTTCTGAGTAGACTTTTATAGTTCTCTCACAGAATTATAGCAAGTCTTTAAATAAAAAGAAAATTGAAACAAAAATTTTAGACTCAACTTAAAATCCCTCTATTTTATAATTTGGATTTTTAAGTAAAATGTGCTATATCCTAGTTAACAAGAACTTTCATATGTAATGTATCAATGGAATTATCTAAAGCTCATTTGGTTTTGCATAAAATCACAATTAGACTAAAAACATTCTAAAATAGACAGTGGAATAAAAACAATGAAAGCAAAACTATTAATTTTACATTTTTCATTCAAGTATTTTGATTTTTACTATATTATATTATTATATTAGGTATTAGAGTAATCATTGATAGCTTTCAAAATCCTGCTCCTTTCTAGGTGCAATGAAGAATTTTTGTTTTATTGAAAAATTATCTTAAAACGTAAGACTGTGAATGATAGTAAAGATTTAGTAGACCCAATGTATTCTCAGATAAATGTAAAATAAGCAAGATATGAATTAAAGGGTAAATATAGAGTTTAACAGCATAGATCTTAAAATCCATTATCATAAGGTAGAAGGATGTATAATTTATCATGATTAAAATATACTAAATATTCATATCACAGCATTCTGATTTCTGATATCTACAATTTAGGTGACATATATACATATGTATATATATATATATAACTATATTATTTGATATTTTAAAAGATCAAAGAGTTTTTCTCCTTTCCCAGCATTACCCATCACTTTTCTTAGGTACTGGATGATTTTTGAAGTTGTATACATGACACATAGCACTAGATTTAAAAAGTGAAAATAAAGTTACTGTCCATCAGTAAGGGAATGGACTAATACACTATGATTTATTCATACAATAGAAATAATGAGAGATACATAAATCAAAATGAACAACTCCAGAAATGAATGCTGAGTTAGAAAAGGAAGCTAAATACCCATTTTAGAACACTGATATATATATGATATATATAAATATATATATATATCACACTCACACATAACTACATAAACAAGCATTCTCACTTCTCCATCATATATTAACTACAACCAAAGCGCGCACACACACACACACACACAATGCTGTTAACATAAGGATAAGTCAGGAGAAGGATAGGCATTCTGAAGTACTGTTTCATGACCTTTGTAGGAGTTATGAATATATATATGAATATATATATATCATATATATATATAATTCTTTAAATTTTTGTAGAAACAGAAGGATTGTGGCACAAGGCTTTGGTATCTTCTATCTTTATTTCTGAATAAAAAAGACACTTATGATAGCTATTATAAAATTTTGATACCTGATAAATCTACATGAACATTGCTGTCATTTCATGCACTTTCATGCATGTTTCAAATATTTTATTATTAACATAATAATATACATATTATATTATTAACATCAAATGACAATTTCATATTTTAAAATTTGCTTTGAAAATTTCCAGCTCAAATTGAATTTTAAAGACTATCTGAATGGCTTGTCAGTGTGAAAAAGATTTCACACAAACTCCATTAGGCAAACCATAGATATTCTAAGATACATTCTGTCCTAACGACATTTCCTTCCAAGTGTGCAGATATTCTTGGTAATCTATATCTTTATCTATTTGGAATTTATAAAATCATTCTAAATTGAAAGAAGTACACATGAAGAATGTATAATTCTTCCATATGCCATTATTTAAACATATTTTTAACTAAAAATGTGGCATATGTATAAAATGCACACATTGTAAGTGTAGCGTTCAATTAATTTTTACACAGTGAAACTTAGACACTTAAATAACTCCTACACAGGTCATGAAACAGTACTTCAAAATGCCTATCCTTCTCCTGACTTATCCTTATGTTAACAGCACAGTGTGTCTGTGTGTGTGTGCGTGCGTGCATGCTTTGGCTGTAGTTAATATATGATGGAGAGGTGAGAATGCGTGTTTATGTAGTTGTGTGTGAGTGTATGTGTGCGTATGTGTGAGTGTGCATGAACATGTCTTCTATAGCTCAGCCCAACCTTATATTGATGGGAGTCATTGAGGATGTTGCTTGTAGCAACAGTTCACTCATTTACATTGATTTGTAGTTCCCTGTTTATAAATATATCACAATTGATTTTTTCATTATATAATTGATGGGCCTTTGGCTTGTTTCCAGTTTTAAAGCAAATATAAATAATGCTGCTATATGCATTTTTCTGTCCTTGATGAACAGAAGTATGCATTTATGTTTACTACATACAATTGGATGGAACTCTAGTGCTGGGTATTTACCATAGATAATGTCAAATTTTGATTTTTACCTGTCACATTCTACCTCCATCAGCAATAAATGAACTATTATCAGTCCTATTTACTTCAACAAACTGGTAGGTGTGTAGTGTTTTCTCCTTCTGATTTTTTTCCCATGGTAACTATTACTTGCATTTCCTCATGATTAACGGAAACCTTTTCATACATTGATTGCCAATTTAGATATTCTTCTTACTGAAGCGCTTCATCAGGCACCTGGCCCATTGTTTGTGGAATTCTCTGTCTTTGCTTATTTGCAGAAATGTATGTATTTTTCTGACTGTAATTTTTTGTTAGTTATATATTTTACAAATATTATTTTCCAGTTACTGGCTTAAATTTTTACACACTCTTAATTATTATGTACATATATATCTTAACTATTCTGTATGACACACACTCATATAATATATATACAAAGATTATATATGTGTGTGTGTTTGAGTAATTGACACAGCACTATTTATTGCACAGACCAGCTTGGCTCTACTTTCAAATATCAAATATCCGTATATGTATGAGTCTGTTTCTAATCAGATTAGTCAGATTAGTCAGACTCTAATCTGTTCTATTGCTTTACTTGCTTATCCTCAGTTCAAAATAAGTCTTTCTGATTTATTTTCCAATACATGTGACAGCCTTTAGAAAAATCACCCAAATTTTTATTTCTTTTAAGTTACTGCCTTTGCTTTGTTTGCTTTTTATGTTTTAATATATATTTTACAATATCCACAAAAATAATCCAACAGTCATTTTATTTCTGATTGTACTGAATGTTTAGAACAATCTTAGCACATTTAATACTTAACAATATTGAATCATTGATTTCAGGGATATAATACTGTCCTTGATTCATTTAGATCTTTTCAAATGTATAGCAATAAGCTTTATAGTCTTTAGTGCAGAATATGTTTACATTTAATATTCATATGCTTAGTTTTCCTCAATGCACTGCTAATACCATTTTTCTCTAATTGTTTATGGTATATACACATTCAATTGATATTTACACCTCAGACTTATACAGAAATATTTGATAAGCATATTTTGTAATTAAAATGATATATAGATTACGTAAATTTTATTAAAAATTATATGAATAAATAATATTTTTATTTTTTACATTCAATTTTTGCCTTATTCTACTGTCCGTAAGTTCTAAAATTAAGTCTAGTAGAGATAATAGAAACAGGCTTCCTGTTGCCTTTCTTTGTTCAGATAAAAAGCTGCTTTTTAAATTTTTTTATGTTAGTATAACTTTTTTAAGCTGGATCTTGCAAATATTATTTCCAGGATATTGAAATTCTCTTCTGTAAATGTGAATTTTTTAATAGAAATGAGAAATAAATGTATATAATGCTTTTATTGGTTTTTAATTTTCTGATCACATATATTTTTTTCCTGACTAAATCATCATGATACAATTATATTGATAATGTTTTGAATTTCAAAGAGCTCTTCCCTTTATGAACTAAGTCCAATGTGTTTATGGTGCATTATTATTCACATATATTGTTCAAAATATTATATTTAGGAATTATGCACACATGATTTAGAGAGGAATTAACCTGTAGTTATCAGGTGTTTCTTTTTTTTTTCTGATCTTTGTAGAGTTGTGTAATTATTCACATACTTTTTTCACTATTTTATATAATTCACTAGATAAATGCATTACGTTTTCCTGTGGAAAGTTATTTAACATATTCAATTTCTTCACTAGATATAAAACTATATAAAACATTTATTATTTTTATCATTTTCAAATTGAATTGAGTTTTAGGATTTTTAACTTACTGAGATATCTAACTCAAAATCTCTGTATCTTGTTATATACTCAAAGGCTTAGATCCAAATATGACAAATTTGAGACAGCAATAATTCATCTTTACCGATTTCCTTCAAAATCTTCCACTAATTTTTTTTTAGTTTTTTTATGCCATCATATTTTATGCTTTTTATCATCGAAATATGATTCAACACACATAAAAATGTACATGGAAACATGGTTATATGGTGAGGCATTATTTCTGGGTTATTTAAGCAGATTGTTAATGATTCATCAATGTTTTGATACATGGTTCTGAATTCTGCTTTTATCTAAACTAATTAACATTTGATAGAAAAGCTAAAATAATCATGTATTTGTGGCAAAAATACAACATAGTATCTTAAATGTTTTTGTGGCGGTTCAGTGCCAGTGGTGCTGCAGCTCCTTACATATACATTGCAGAAAATGTGAGACAAATATTATCCGTATAATTTCATGTTAACATCAAAAGAAATTCTATGGAATATTAACGGGAACAGATTTGAAGTATATGTGTTTCTGAAGACTCTAATGTCCCTGTAAATATTAATAATTGGATAGAAACCAGCATCATTCATCATTGTTTCTTTAATATTAAAAGAGAGAAAAAAATCAAAATATAGGAAATTATGGGTCCTATTGTGATTCAGCCCTAAAGGTTCTATAGCAAGAGGTACAATTACATGAGCCAAAATGCTGTCTTAATTTTTCTCTCCCACCTCAATGCCTAAAAGGAATATCGATCACCTGTATTTGTTATTGGTACATATTTTTCTTTTGGCCAGTCATTCATTCATAGAGATGCACACTGTCAATGACCATTTTAAAAAATATATAAATATTTGGAATATGGAAAGAACAGTTAATTTGGTAATATTAAGGAAACCGTAAAACACACCCAGGTCTTTCCACACTTAGCAGTTCCATCACTGTATGTAATTGCTCTGTATCATGCCAGTTATTTTAAACTCTTTAGACTTATTCTAGTCCATATGATGTGTTTTTAAATAGTATTAGGTGGCTAAATGTGCTGACCTGTATTATCACTGCATTTTTTTTCCTCCTGAAGCTCATAACAATGCAAGCATTTCTGCAGAGTCTATACAAAGTCACAAACAAAGTCACTGGGCTGGAGCTTGTCACCCAATAATAGACTCCGTCATTTATGAGTTCCCACTTTATGGCATTACTGAAATGCTTTCACCTGAACCATTACTGAGCAACCTGAATTGTGAGGATAAATCTGCCACTGTGTTCTGCATACAATGACAGATCATCTAAGGGTGAAAGAGTCTCAGTGGGAAGAGAGCAAGTTCTATCACAAGCCTCCCCTCTCCCTTTGTATATGCATGCCTGAGTAGGATGAAACTCTGCTTTCTTACAATGTTATTTATTGGAAATTGTTACTCCATTGCATTTATCACTCACAATTTGACAATTCCTCCTACAATGTAGTTGCCGCAGTGAACACACACACTCCTGTTGAAATTGCTGTCAGCGAAAGAGAGTTCATTTTCTTCATGTTGATTCTCCATTCGAGCATCTGTGTGCCAAGCACTCTGTCAAGCATTGTGCATTCATTATTTCATTTAGTTCTCACAGCACCCCTACCAAATGAGTATTATGATCTCCTTTTTAAAAATGCCCAGGTCACAAAGCCTGAGAACAGTGCAATAACTATTCAACACTGCATTTCCTTAATTCCAGGCTCTCTGCCTTTTAAATGGGCTACCATATCTCCAGTGTGTGTGCATCTAATATAATAATAATGCAGAATTTGCTTGGCATTTTAAAAAATTGTGAAACAGATATACCACAGCTATATATAACTTAGATGTACAAGTAAATAATAATAAAGAAAACAATATATTCACATATCAGCTTAATATCTTAGAAGCCCTTGTTTGTCCCTTACTGGCTTCATTCACCAAATAGTAACCAATTATTCTGAATTATGTGATATTAAATCTCTTTTCTTTAGGGTTTTACCATCCATATTTTAAAGTATACATATATTAAAACTATATAAAACTGTATATGTGTGTTATATAGTTTTGCCTATATTTTCTTTTTCTTTTTCTTTTTTTTTTTTTGAGACAGAGTCTCACTCTGTCACCCAGGCTGGAGTGCAGTGACATGATCTTGGGTCACTGCACACTCCTCCTCCCAGTTTCAAGTGATTCTCTTGTCTCAGGCTCCCGAGTAGCTGGGATTACAGGCGCACGCCACCATGCCCGGCTAATTTTTGTATTTTTAGTAGAGAAAGGGTTTCATCATATTGGTCAGGCTGGTCTCAAACTCCTGACCTCGGGTGATTCGCCCGCCTCGGCCTCCCAAAATGCTGGGATTACAGGTGTGACCCACCTTTCCTGGCTGTGTATTTTCAATTTATATACACACATTTATTATATATTATTTTGGGGCTTGCTATTCTCAGCCAACTTTGTGCTTTTGAGATCTGTCCAATTAGATGAATGCAGCTGCAGTCTACTGTTGATGGAGATTTAGGTGATTTCCAGTATTTTGCTATTATGGACAGTGCTGCTAGGAAACTTCTGATCTCACGTCTACTGAAGCACATGGACAAGATTGTCTCTGGGGTGAATACCAAGTAATGAGACTGCTGAGTCATAAAATATGCACATTTCAGTAGGACTGAGTAAAGTCAAATTGTTTTCTAAGTGGCTGCATCAATTTGCAGTAAGACAAGCAGGTACAAAGCAGTTAATGAAAGTTTCTCTTGCACCATTATCTTTTCCAGTAGTCGATTTTGTCCAGCTTTGGAATGTTTACCAAGTTGCTGACTATAGTTTTGATATACATTTCTCTGCTTTCTAACTTTCCTTTATTATTCATTCATCTTTTGTGAAATCTCTGTTCACATATGCATTTTAAAATCCTGGTAGTGGTCTTCTTGTTACTGACACACACATGCACACACACACACACACTCACTCACTCCTATACCATGTATATTCTCTCTGGATACTTTTTGTGAGCTTCATTTGTGGAAACCATCATCTTCTACTTCGTCTTGTCATTCATGCTGCCTGTAGATGAACAGAAGTTCTTAAATTTACTGAATTAATCCATTATTTTCTTCCCTTTCATGACTTGTGATTCTTCTTTAAAAAATTATTTCCTATCCAAGGCAGTAAAGTCATCATCTTATATCATCTTATAAAAAATGTAGATTTGCCTTTCACAGTTATGTCAATGTACATACATCTAACACCAAGTATTGTTTATAGTGTGAGAGAATTATGCATTTTTCTTTCCTTTTTTTTTGAGACAGAGTCTCTCTCTGTCGCTCAGGCTGGAGTGCAGTGGTGCAATCTCATCTGACTGCAACCTCTGCCTTACTGGCTCAAGAGATTCTCCTGCCTCAGCCTCCCGAGTAGCTGAGATTACAGACATGCGCCACCATGCCCAGCTAATATTTGTATTTTTAGTAGAGACGGGGTTTCACCATGTTGGCCAGGCTGGTCTTGAACTCCTGACCTCAGGTGATCCACCTGCCTAGGCCTCCCAAAGTGTTGGGATTACAGGCATGAGCCACCACTCCCGGCTATGCACTTTTTTTTCCACATAATGATCACTATATTCCCGATCCCATTTATTTATTAGTCTACCTTATTCTCAAGAATGTGCAAATTTTCATATATCAGATGACTATATATGCATGAGCATATTTCTGTTTGGATTGTAACTTCAATTACATTAAATATACAAATCGGTTTTGAGAGTATAGTTGTATTTGCCACATTTAGTCTCCTTGCCTACAAAACAATCTTTCTATAAATTTTACAAGCCTTTTAAATATTTTGAATAAAGTTTTGTTTTTCCAATAATGACCATTAACCGATATTTGATATAGGGTAAATTATATTTTTTCTAGTATATGACATTTTATTTGTAATATTTTTGTGGATTCTCAATATACGGCTAAAACATTTCTTCTGTTTCCTAATTTAATAAGACTTGAATCATGAAATGATGTATAATTGTTCAACCTTGTTTTTTTTTCACCACCATACAGTTTCCTTTCTTTAATCTGTTAATGTGTAAAATCATATTCTGTTGTTGAATTCATCTGGAATAATTCCTGGAGAAAACAAATAGTTCCTTACATAGTATTACATTATATTTTAAAATATGTACTTGCATCATCTTTACTGATTTTGTTTTTAATCCCTTTTCATTGTTGAGAAGCTTAACTTTTTATTTGTTTCTTCAAATCTCTGCAACAATGTATGTTAGATTGGACTTGTCTTTCCATGAATGTCTAGTAAAAAATCTATTTTAAGGTAATCTGAGACAGTTATATATGATGCAAAAAAAAAAAATCAGAAGTTACTGATTACATTTCTTTCTTTCTTTTTTTTTTTTTAGACGGAGTCTCGCTCTGTCGCCCAGGCTGGAGTGCAGTGGCGCGATCTCGGCTCACTGCCAGCTCTGCCTTCCGGGTTCCTGCCATTCTCCTGCCTCAGCCTCTTGAGTAGCTGGGACTACAGGCGCCCGCCACCACGCCCGGCTAATGTTTTGTATTTTATTTTTTTTTTAAGTAGAGACGGGGTTTCATCGTGTTAGCCAGGATGGTCTCGATCTCCTGACCTCGTGATCCACCCGCCTCGACCTCCCAAAGTGCTGGGATTACAGGCGTGAACCACCGCGCCCGGCCAAGGGATTAAATTTCTCTATAGCTAAATGTCCATACAAATTTTCTACTTCTTTACGGTATGCCAAATTAAATTATTCAGAGAATTTTTCCTCTTAATATGAGTTTTAAAAAATATTAAAATTTTTTGGCCAGGCACAGTGGCTCATCCCTGTAACCCCAGCACTTTAGGAGGCCGAAGTGGCTGGATCACTTGAAATCAGCAAGTCGGGACCCATTTGGCCGACATGTCAAAACCCTGCCTCTACTAAAAAATACAAAAATTAGCCAGACATGGTGGCTTACACCTGTAATCCTAGTTACTCAGGAGGCCGAGACTGGAGAATTGCTTGAACCCAGGAGGCGGAGGTTGCAGTGAGCCGAGATCACGCCACTGCACTCCAGCCTGGACGAAAGAGCCAGACTCTGTTTCCAAAAAAAAAAAAAAAAAAAAGAAAATTTTCAATTTTAGTATTATTTTATAAATTTAATATTCTATTTATGTACATTTTCTATTATATTTATATACACTCTTTTTTATCATCATTTATCTTTCCAAAGGTCATCTAGTTTGTTGAAACAACCCAAACACTTCTAACTCAGTATATCGCTAAAAATAATTGAAAAGATTTAAATATTTAAAATTACTCAAAACAAAATATATAATCATTAAAGTCTGGAAAATTAATATTTATATAACTCCAGGTTTACATTAAACAACAAGCAAAAAAAAAAAAAGAATAGATTTTGGTCTCCTCTTATTTATTCTATAAATAAACAAAAAGTTCATTCTTCTAAAGGTTGAGGCATAATACACAGTAAATATTAAAGATTGTGGTTAAAATAGGGAACATTTCTTTTATTCTTGTTGGTAAAAGATAATTACACAGTGGTACTCCATCTAAAGGCCTACCATTACTTTTCCAAAGTGTAATAAGGAGGGATGCTTGCGAATTGTCCTTTAGTTGCAAATCAATAGAATTCAAGGGTTAGATTCAGAAACAACGATCTGATGATCCAGCTCTCCAAAGCATTTCTCCAAGTAGAAGAAAGTCATAATGGTGGCAAAAATATTAATATTTACTGATGGAAAGTGTTATGCTTATTATACAGCAAGTAATTTCATTCCAAATTTAAGAGGAATACATACAAAAACACATATATTTTTCCTTTTATAATGCTTTTATATTATATGCCTTGTGCTACAAACATTAAACTCTTTTTAAAAATGAAAGAGACATGATTTCCATTTTTCTTTAGTACAATTTTATCAGTATACATGCAGGAAATAGTTATTGAATGAAGATAAGTAATTTGTTGTGGCATATTAATAAATTCAGGAAGTCATTTGCTTCCTCCAGAAGGTATAAATGCCTTGAAATTAAAAATATATTAGTAGAATAGTAATAGAGAGTAAAGAGTGAATCACTTTGGGCCAGGCACAGTGGTTCATACCTGTAATCGCAGCACTTTGGGAGGCCAAGGCGGGCAGATCACTTAAGGTCAGGCGTTCGAGAACAACCTGGCCAACATGGTGAACCCCATCTCTACTAAAAATACAAAAATTAGCTGGCAGGGTGGTGGGCACCTGTAATCCCAGCTACTCTGGAGGCTGAGGGAGGAGAATTGTTTGAACCTGAACCAGGGAGGCGGAGGTTGCAATGAGCTGAGATCACACCACTGCACTCCAGCCTAGGCGACAGCAAGACTCCACCTCAAAAAAAAAAAAAAAAAAGCAAATCACTTTCAAATGAAGTGGTAGGAAAAGTTGTTTGACATCCATATGCAAAGGAGTGAAAGTTTTTGGATCTTAATGAAATAGTTTATAATCTGCAATCTTTAGTTAAAAATTATACCTTATCTCTTCACTGCAGATCAAAAAACACAAGAATCACCTGAGGTCAAAGTGTTTCCTACCTAATACAGTGTTTCTCTACACCCCTTACATCATAGGATGGATGCTTCAAATAACTCTTCCACTGTGTTTTCTGCCACAGGATGGAAGGAAGATAGAACTAGGAGAAAAATGTGAAAAATGACTGTAATTTTGACCTAGAAAAATTCTCAGGAAAAGAGAGTGAAAATTGAGAGGCTCATTTGCGTATTCCTACTAACTCAAACCCAAACCACAGGGTGGGAATTGAGTTTGGGAGAAGCCACAAATAAATGGAGAAGCTTGAAGCTGCATGATCAGTAACAGGACTGATCCTGGAAGATAGTTTCAGTATAAAGAGATGGTATGTTTGCAGACAGGAAAGGAAAAGCAGATGAGCTTGAAGCAGTGTTCTTGCAATAATTTGGCCTGTAGTTTATTTGGTAGATCTAGCATTGTATTTCTTTTCTATCTGGGGACATGAACCAGGACCATTATAAATGGCAAAGGCTGTATAATCAAGAAAAACCAACACTATAGAGAGCAACTATGATTCAGCACAATCAGCTATAGGTTTTAGTAATAAACATAGCACTCCTTAAACTAGGTGGGAATAGTTAAGCTCAAAGCTCACCAATCATGGGTAGAAAAGCACAAACCATCTGCATCTGAAAGCAGAGAGGATTTAGTGCTCATAGTTGTAATCTGGAGAATCTTGTCCCTTATGAAATGCATGTTCGTATAAGCCACAGAGCTAAAACCCTACTTAAACTTTGAGAATTATGTGAAAGCAAAATCAGAAGTTGGGCACTTATATATAGAATACTTTTTTCATCGAAATAACAAGATACTCTCAAGGAATAGTGCCCCAAAAATATTCACGTCCCAGTTTTCAGAAGTGGTAAATATGTTTATATTACATGGCAAAGAGCAACTAAAACTGTATATAGAATTAAGGTTACTACTAATCCTCTTGACCTTAAAATGGGGAGATTATCCTGAATTATCCAAGTGAACCTAATGTAATCATAAGGGTCCTTTAAAGTGGAAGAAGAGGCAAAAGAAAAGGTCAGAGTAGGCTGGGCGCGGTGGCTCACGCCTGTAATCCCAGCACTTTGGGAGTCCGAGGCAGGCGGATCACGAGGTCAGGAGATCGAGACCAACCTGGCTAACAAGGTGAAACCCTGCCTCTACTAAAAATACTAAAAATACAAAAATTGGCTGGGTGTGGTGGTGGGCGCCTGTAGTCCCAGCTACTCGGGAGGCTGGGGCAGGAGAATGGCGTGAACCCGGGAGGCGGAGCTTGCAGTGAGCCGAGATCGCGCCACTGCACTCCAGCCTGGGCGACAGAGCGAGACTCTGTCTAAAGAAAAAAGAAAGAAAGAAAAAGGTCAGAGTAATATGATTAGGAAAGACTCAACCCATCATCTGTGTCTCTGCCCATGAATGTAGGGCACACTAAGAGTTAAGGAATGCAGGCAGTCTCTGAAAGCCAGAAAACCCAAGGGTTGCGGAGCAAGGAGGCACTCCCCAGGAGCCGCTAGAAAAGAACATGGTCCTTCTAACAGCTTGGGTTTAACCTAGGAAAACATCTAACATACAGAACCATAAGAAAATAAATTTGTGTTGTTTTAAGCCACTAAGTTTGTGGTAATTTGTTATAGCAGCAATAGAAAACTAACCCCATACGATTAAACCAATACTCTGCATTATGAACTTGTTTATTTGATTGTTTCCTTTTTTGTCTCTATTCAATGATGAGGTGTTTATAAAAAAAATCAGATCATTTATACAGAAATGACACGTAGTGTGAGTTTACTTGCAATTCTGTTGAACAGCTCACAAAAATGGAGACATACCAAATTTGTCTTATGTTTTCTGTCAAAACTTCCAAGTGGCTGATGTAACTTCCTGAGTTTTCTCATGTTAGTTTAAAAAATAAAATCTGTAATTTGTTCTCTTCTATAACCACTCTATAAATTTCACTACTCTCATTAACTTTATGTTTAGGGCTTTTTTAAAATTTAAAGCTGAAGATCAATTTATTAGTAATCTCATGTATCCAACTGGCTATACAAACTCAACATTTCTAATGCTAAGAAAATGGCATCCTCTTCTAATCTGTTTCGTAAGCACTGTGTAGTCTTAATATTGGATAATTTCTTCATTATTTACCCAGCTACTGAATTAGAAACCTAGGAACATCCTTTAGTGATAACTTTCTTCCTCCATGTCCACCTGGTCTCCAAGACTCTGAATCTGCCTTTATTTTTTCCATCACTTTTGCCAAAAGTTTAGGTTATATTCTTATCATTTCTCACTTGGACTATTACCTAATAGTTGGCTACTCTGTTACTACTGTATTTCCCATTTAGACATTTTCATGCTTTCATAAGATTCCTCTATCAAAATTCTGTTTTTGATATTAATTTGTTTGGCAGTCATCATTGGATTTCTGTTGCCCACTGACCCCAAACCATCATCACTCCTCCTTTACAAATTACATGATTGTGATTAACTCATGCTCTATTCACCTTTGTACTGCAACGTCCAATAAAGGGGTTGGCAAAATTCATGTGCCAAATAATATATGCAAATAAATAGAAATAAAAATAGCCGGAGCCAGTTATTTTCACAGCAATGGATCAGAGAGATAATAAGGTTTTTGTTGATAGTTCATTGCCAGAGGAGGAAGAGGAAAGGAATATTTTTCTCCCTATCTCCTGCAGCTGAAATTACTCACATCACCATCAATCTGCTTGGTGATTACATCCCAGCCTTTTGACAGCTTTAAATTTGATCTATGCAGAGGACTGATATGATTATTTTAAGAGTTCATTGGTAATTAACCTAAGATTAAGAAGAAAAGTTCATTGGTAATTAACCTAAGATTAAGAAGAATAAAATTTGTAAGTAAAAGAACACACCTTATGTCCAATGAGCTTCGTATAGCTTTCTTTTGTTCAGTGGGTAGTGTTCAGCATTTTTATT
Organism: Pongo pygmaeus; assembly: GCF_028885625.2. Lineage (NCBI taxonomy): Eukaryota > Metazoa > Chordata > Mammalia > Primates > Hominidae > Pongo > Pongo pygmaeus. The sequence continues at coordinate 29,871,954 of NC_072377.2, forward strand.
GAAAGCCTTCAGTTAACTCACCCTATGAATGCAGACACTGATATGATCTACTGACTAGAAAGTAAAATTATCATCAAAGTTTTCCAAGTGATCTTTAATTAACTCACCTTTTAAAACAGGTTTTCCCTGGGGTAAATATAAGTAGAAAAAGTAACAACAAGCAGTTCACCATTTATCTTACTGCCTTTAACCATTGTTTCTGAACTGGTCATTGTTAAAAGGTAATTATTTTTTCTTCTCTAAAGTTTACTTGTATTTGGTTGGCAGTTGCTTTTATTACTGTTTGTTTCGTGTTTGATGATTAGTGTAACTGACTTCAATTATGGCTCACTGCTTTGCATGGAACCTGGTCAAACTGGCATTCACTCTGAAATTAAATGGATCCTTGTTTAATTTCCCCTAGCTCTTTGTAAGGGGCAGAAAAACACAACAGTATCATAAAATTGTTGGCTTGTTGTTACAAAAAGCCTTCCTTTTATTCAAAGGCTATAGTGTTCTTAAAAGTATTAGACTATTTTTTATATATTTTCTCTCTGAGCATCCACGTTATATAAAGTAGTATTAAAAAGCTCATGCTGGTGATGGAGAGCTAACGCTTGGAGTAGAAAGGGAAAATTTTCTAGGTCACTCTGCTTATGCTGTCTTAAAAATAAAAAAGAAGAGTGTGTTTCTATTAATACTTGGGAAATTTTGACATTGTATCCTGTGTAAGGTGTTTTTGATGAAAACAGATTCATCATTTTGATGAAAACAGAATACATTCAAACGTATGCTGAGGTTAAGATGGTGTTTCATAGGAGTGAAAAATCTAGACGGGAGGTGGATGCTGTGGGGAAACAGACAGCTTCTGTATATTGGGTAAAGCTTAACACAATCAGGTATCCACAGAAAATCCTAATAAAGTAGTTAACTCTGAAGAGCATGGCTTTGAAAGTCCAGGTTTCCACTGCATGTTAGGTGATCCTGCTGCTGAGTGCTTCGTTCTGGTTGATTTTTCCAATTTCTGTTTTAACCATACCAAATTATATTAGCTCTTGATTAAGAGTTAAAATAAAATAACAAAACATTTGTTTAGCCTTATGATAATCCAAATTGTCTCCCATGTTAACTCTGATGAGGGTGTGAAGACTTACCAACTTCCTCTGGCCCAAACCTAGGAAGCAAGAGAGTTGATCTTCACGCCTACCTTTCTCAGTTACAATTCAAGAATGTTGTCACTGTAATAAGGCCCGTTAGTTTCCTAAAGCTGCCATAACAAAGTACCATAGATATGTTTTTCACAATTCTTGGGAATAGAAGTCCAAGATCAAGATGTTTGCAGGGTTAGTTTCTTCTGAAGGTCATGAGGAAGATCTATTTCATGCCTCTTTCATACCTCTGGTGGTTTGCTGGGAATCTTTCATGTTCACTGGCTTCTGCTGCCTCCTTTTTATCTCTACCTTCACTTTTTTTTTTTTTTTTTTTTTTTTTTTTGACGGAGTCTTGCTCTGTCGCCCAGATTGGAGTATGGTGGCACAGCCTCGGCTCACTACAACCTCTGCCTTCTGGGTTCAAGTGATTCTCCTGCCTCAGCCTCCCGAGTAGCTGGGATTATAGGTGCGTGCCACCACACCAGACTAATTTTTTGCATTTTTAGTAGAGATGGGTTTTCACCATGTTGGCCAGGCTGGTCTCAAACTCCAGACCTCATGATCTGCCTGCCTCAGCCTCCCAAAGCGCTGGGATTACAAGTGTGAGCCACTGCGCCTGGCCTCTGCCTTCATCTTTACACGGCATTTTGCCTATATGCATGTCTGTCTCTATGTCCAGATTTTCCCCTTATAAGGAACAGCGGTCATATTAGATTGAAGTTGTCAAATAGAAATTGCACCCAGCAAATTAAACAGGTGGGGATAAGGTAGACTTTTTTCAAAGACTATTGCAAAAGAGGTCAAGACTATGGTAATAGGGGAGAAATTGGACTCAATCATGCAGAAATAAATGGCAAGAATTTTCAGGTCCTGGGGTGAGCTAGTGGAAAAGTACTGGAAGACATTACAGGGAAGGTTAGTTATAGTAATTAGACCATCTGTATTTGCTAATTGGTGTTTATTGAAGTTGGGCCCCTCACTTCCACAGAGACTGGGAAATAGGGGCGTTATCCTTTCTGATAATTATATTTTAAAGAGATGGTTCCTGGGTCCTTGAGAAAGACATTCCTGGGGTAGAAAACTGGCAAGAAGCTGGGAGAAGACTTACATCCCAAAGGATAGGCGAAAAAAGTTACAATAACAAGTTTTCTAAGTAAATCTAAGAAAGGGATTCCAGGGGCCTAGAGTCAGGAAGAAACTTGTCTAAAGTTTAGCCAAACTGAGAACTGCTAAGGCCTTCTTAATCAGAAACCATCAAATGACATCATTTTTTAAATAATTTCACTTCCTATGTAAAGACAGTTTTTACATAATCACATTCTGAGGTACTGGCATTAGAACTTCAATGTATCTGTTTTGGGTGGACACAATTCAACCTATAACATATAGATATGTAATTTACTTACAAAGAAAAATAATTCTAAAATACTTCAATTCTTAACATTTGGTTATATTTTAGTAATCAGAATTGAGAAAGATTTGCAATAGAAAGGTATAAATTTAAGTGCCAAACTGAAAGCTATTTTTGATATTCTCTAATGTATATAGGTAGAAGATTTATGAAAGAACTAATAACAATAATGAAAAGTAATTAAACTGTTTACCCATTATAATATCTTACATCACAGAAATAAACCATATAGAAGAAAATCATATATGAAAAACATAAAATCCGAGTATATTATCAAGGTTATACAAGGCTGTCTTTCTGCAATAAACTTTAGCCAAGTTTTTCAATATGAACAAATACAAGCAAAACAAATTTAATTAGTATTTAATATACTTAAATAATGGTATAATTATAAAAATAACCTAAATTTACTTCTTACGCATCAGATCTATAGGCCCTTCTCTTAAAAATTTCAATTCAAACTAGATGCAGAGGCTAACGCCTATAATCCCAGAACTTTGGGAGGCTGAGGCAAGAGGATCAGTTGAAGCCATGAGTTCAAAACCAGCCTTTGCAACATATCAAAACCCAATTTCTACAATAAAAATAAAAATAAAAAAAATTAGCTAGGCATGGTGTTACATGCCTATAGTCCCAGCTACTCAGGAACCGATGCAGTAGGATTGCTGAGCCCAGGAGTTCAAGCCTGCAGTGAGCTATCATCTATTATTGAGCCACTATACTCCAGCTTGGGTGACAGAGGAAGATCCCAGCTTAAAAACAAAATAATTTACTCTTAAGTTATGTGGATGAAACCTGCAAAATGTATGTTTATCATATACCAAGCGATCATTATTAGGGAATTTTAGCCAACACAAATTTCAAAGCCCTTTTAAGGAAAACTTCAAAGGCAATCTTCTATTTTTAAATGGTAAAAAAATAAAAAAAGAATCAACATGTGGAGAAGCATAATTCTGCAGAAGTGCCATGGATTTGGCTGTATCATATGTTGTTAGAGCTGTCTGAGAAATTTATAAAATAATTATTTCATGCAGTAGAAAATGATGTAAAATTTTCTAAATAATGATAGCCTTTGGAAATTGTTTAGTAATATAACTTCTAAATAATCCTTTCTACATAATATATGTATTGAACATTTGTAATATGCTAAGCATCAAAACTCAAATACTATCACCTCTTTCTATCGGGGTCTTCTACATTGCTTGGTAGATAATTTTAGAAACTGGCCGCTATTCCAGATATAGAAGCAGAAAGTATTAGTAATAACTGTGGTATGTCTGTCCACATAATTCTAACATAAAATCTATTAATTTATCGTAGGACTAATATATTTATTTGGATTTATTTTGGAGACAGGGTCACTGCCTATATATAGGATATAAGCATATTTTCTTAAGTTGAGATCATTCCATGGGCCAAACATAAGGGGTGATACAAATCTCTCAGCTAAAAAATGTGGATTTGAGTTGGTAGTCTATAACCTGAAAAAAACAAGCGCTATTCTCTTGAAATTGCTCAAGAGAAATTGGTCTTGATATTGCTGGGAGGCTAGTTTCATTAGGGTGGTGAAAAACCTAGCCATATGGAGATGTCCTGAAAGCTAAAAAATAAGAAGAAAAGAAGCCGACAAACTTCTGCCACTCCTGGAGCCTCAGAAAGTTAATCATAGTGTTTTCCTGGACTTTCAAACCATAAAACAGCATTGAAGACACAATCCAAATCATAACCATAGATTTTATATAATACTGTCAAGTTACCATTAAGTTGAGCATTTTGTAGTGAAATTCATGAAACAGTACAATTTTCAAATGTATAGTGAAGAAAAAGTTACCTTAATGTCAGTCAGCACATATTAAATCATGTAGCATTTTTATAAGTAGATGCATAAGAACAAATACATTTTTCAATAAGCCCATGTACTTAAATTTAAAACTTTTGTACAACATGCTGAATATTTATTCTATTAATGACATTTACAATACCTTTATCACCTCTTTCTCTCGTTTTTGCTCTAAACAATTAAGTTGGACATTTTATCAAGTTGATAACTTGACATAACTTAGTCTCCATTAATAGTAATTGTATTAGTCAGGGTCTTCTAGAGGGACAGAACCAATGGAATGCAGTTATATATATATATGTGAATGAATGTAGTAAGTATTAACTCATACGATCACAAGGTCCCACAATAGGCCATCTGCAGGCTGAGGAGCAAGGAGAGCCAGTCTGAGTTCCAAAACTGAAGAACCTGGAGTCTGATGTTCGAGGGCAGGAAGCGTCCAGCACAGGAAAAAGATGTCGGCTGGGAAGCTAGGCCGGTCTCTCTTTTCACATTTTTCTGCCTGCTTATATTGTAGCCACATTGGCAGTTGATTAGACTATGCCCACCAGATTAAGGGTGGGTCTGCCTTTCCCAGCTCACTGACTCAAATGTTAATCTCCTTTAGCAACATCCTCACAGACACACCTAGTGTCAATACTTTGTATCCTTCAATCCAATCAAGTTGACAATATTAAACATCACAGTAATAATAGCAAATATTTATTGTATGCTTATCAAATAAATTTCATTATTCTAAAGACTTGCCATGCATTGTTTTATTCTTTGTATTTTAGATTCTTTAAAATGAAGAAACTGACACATGGAGAATCTGAACATCTTTTTTAGAGTCTAACATCTAGCTTGTGTCATATACAAGATTTACATCCAGAGGATCTATGTATTTTATGGTAGAAAGTCTCACCCTTTACACATAGTGTTTACTGTCCACAAGTATAACACACTAAAATTGCATTTTTTATGCTTAGCACCCCAAATTTCAGGCAAGTAGAGCACTATAGAAATTCTTAATCTTTAAGATTCTTATACTATTTTGGCTCATTAGAGGCTGTAACAAAACAGGACAGTTTAGAGGTCCCATTTCACATGGATAACATTGTTGAGTTTTTTTGCCTGTGTCTCAAGGATGACACTAGGAAATCCGTATCAGTAAATTACCAAATGAATTGATGCATTACACTATTGTTTAATCTAAAACAAATAACTAATTGGGAAACTGAAAGAGGTGCACTCTTGCATCTTACTTTAGATATTTGAGGTCATTTGAATACCATCTAGTACCTATCAAACTTTACAATGTTATTTGTGTTTCCTTCTATTTGGTTTAGCAATTTAAAATGTTTATCATATAGGTAATTCCTGAGTGTGTGTTTGTTACTATGGTAGGTTTATTTTTTTTAGCCTTTAAATTTGTGTCTTAAATATTATTTAGTATGTCTTAGTTGAGATGATCTTTTGTTGAGTTTTTGTAAAAAGCAAATTTTAGGCCGGGAGTGGTGGCTCATGCCTGTAATCCCAGCACGTTGGGAGTCCAAGGCAGGTGGATCACATGAGGCCAGGAGCTCCAGACCAATATAGTGAAACCCCGTCTCTACTAAAAATACAAAAAATTAGCTGGGCATGGTGGGAGGTGCCTATAATCCAAGCTGCTCGGGAGGCTGAGGCAGGAAAATCACTTGAACCTGGGAGGTTGCAGTGAGCCAAGATCACATCATTGCACTCCAGCCTCTGGACAACAAGAGCAAAACTCTGTAAAAAAAAAAAAAAAAGACAAGTGATAAAAGCTATACATTTGCAAAGGGGAAAAATCTGATAGTAAAAAAAAATTCACACAATAGAATTTCACTTTCAGTTTCTCCTACCCACCTACTTGGACTCTGCAGGGGTGATCGCTATTAATAGATTTTTGAGTAACTTCCCACAATGTTTTTGTGCGTATATGTATTATTTCTTCTTTTCATTTTTATATTGTGGTAAGAAAACTTACTATAAGATCTACCCTTGTAACCAATTTGTAAGTGTATTTGAACAGCATTGTACAGAAAATCTCTAGAAATCATTCCCACTGCATAACAGAAAATTTATACCTATTGAACAGCAACTCCTTATTTCCCACTCCTTCTAACATGTAACAACCACATTATACTCTGTTACTATGACAATTTAAAATACATCACATAAACGGAATTATGTAGTATTTTTCCTTCTTTCCCTGGCTTATCAAGTAACTAAATGAACTAAGCATAATATCCTCCAGGTTCATCCACGTTGTCGCAAATGGCAAGATTTTCTTCTTTTTATAAGGCTGAATAATATTTCATTGCATGTATATACCATATTTTCTTTATCTATCTATCCATCAATAGACATTTAAGTTGTTTCCAAATCTTGGCTCTTGTAAATAGTGCTTCAGTGAATATGGGAGTGCAGATTTTTCATTGAGATCCTTATTGCAATACTTTTATATACACCCAGATGTGTGAATCATATGGTAGTTCTAATTTTAATTTTTTGAGGTTGCTGATTTATAGACAAGAAAGTGGCCTCTGTTTTGGAGAAACATCTAGTCCATTCTGGAGGACAGTTATATGAGTACATTGTAACAATTCACTCTGACATGGATGTTTAGCAAATAAATTATTCCTGTGAAAGCTAAGAATAATCCACTCATAATATCCTTAATATTGGCACAATTCGATGTGAATGGCACATATTATTTTTGACAGAAGTTTCTGTGTGTTGGACTCAACTTTACATTGTTTATAATTTATATCTGCTTAAAACAATTAAATTTCATCACTAAATTGCATTACCCTTGCGACTTCACAGTCTCCCTCAATGGAATTCTTACCTTTTAAGTTTCATGGAAAATGGTGCAATCAGGCTTGAAATGCCTAACATGTAGGTAGACTGATCACAATCCTTAATTACTTTAACTCTCCCCATCTTGATTGCCAGATTTAGTGGAAAAGGGTATCCTCTTTGTCTAGGATCCATATCCATCCACTTTATGACTCTTAACCCTTTGCATTTCTTCACAAACCTTACGTAAATTTCTTCAGCAAGCATTTCTTCACAAACCTTATGTAAATCTCTTCAGTAAGCATTTCTTCACAAACCTTATGTAAATTTCTTCAGCAAGCATTGGCTACTGTACCAAAATATGAAAATATAAGTTTGAGATAAATATATGGATCTTGCCATAATTCAGTTTCTATGTTGGTAGGATAAACCAACATTAAAATATAATACAATATTAATTTGAATATATTTGTTAAAATCACCATAAAAGTACAAGGCTGTTTCTACTCACTTTTCACATTTATTTATTCTATCTTTATTATATGTATGGTTTCATTTCTTTACTATACAGATATGTTTAGGATATAAACAAACTCTATTTTTTCCATCTTATAAAGAAAACATATGTTTATCTCAATGGAAAAGCAAAAAAATAAAATAAAATAAAGACTCTTTTTAGCTATGTTCCTATTTCTCTGTTTCCCTGCAAACCGCCCTTCAGACTTTCAGACTCTGTTGATCACTTTTCAATGCTTGGTTTATTATATTTTCTTTGTTTTTTCTACAACACTCACTAGAAATCACTTTTATTACAGAAACACATGTCCTATAATTTTGTCTGTGAGCACTGCAAGATTTAGTTTATATAAAATCTCAGCATATTAGATGCAATGCTATTTTTTGTTTTTAATCCAAGAAATTTCAATAAAAATAGCATAATAGAAAATTAGAATAGATATAACTCAAATCAACTCTAAATTATATTAAAAATTAAATTACTTGCAAAGCTTCAGCAGAAAAGAAACGACATAAGGAAAAAAATTGTATTACTCTTAGCCAAATATTTAAAACCAATTGTGGAATGATAAAAACCTCTTTCAAATTCTACTTTAACTATCACCATAATTTAAAACATCTGATGGCTAAGAATGGTGGCTCATGCCTCTAATCCCAACAACTTTAGAAGGCCAAGGCAAGAGAATCACTTGAGTCCAGGAATTTGAAACCAGCCTTGGCAACAGACCCCATCCCTACAAAAAAAAATTTTTTTAAATAGCTGGGAGGGGACAGGGTGCACCTGTTGTGGTCCCAGCTACTCAGGAGGCTGAGGTGGGAGGATCACTTAAGCCTAGGAATTTGAGGCTGCAGTGAATTGTGGTGGCACCACTGCACTCCAGCCTAGGTGACAGAGTGAGATCCTCTCAAATACATAAATAAATAAAATAAAACATTTGGCCATTAACCCTTGGAAACAATCCTTTCTTCTTTTATGTGTTTGCATGTATGCATATGTGTGTACATTTTGTGTGTATGTGTGTGTGTTGTATACCATAGTGGCTTCTATTTTTAATAGTGGATAGGTGCATAAACTTTGGTGTTAGCTCCCCTAGTGAAACAAGTATTATGTCACATTTTGCCACACGTTTACTAAGAATGTTTAAGATTCAATGTTTTTATCTGAGAACAAAGATAAAGATGTATATAAATTCTACTAGAGTATTGCTAAAAATCAGCTCTCAAAAATGGCAATTTTTATTTTTACAATGATTAGGGTTTTTAAAAAATATAATTTGTATTAATAATATTAAAAAAATTTTGAAATACCCTTAAACCTATGTTTTTCTGTTGGAAATATTGTGGTTTTATTTCCCTGATATTTAGACCTTGGATCTTAGTGCTCTAGGGAAGGTTATGATAGTTGTAATAGAGACAGGAGAAAGCCAAATTCCGCCCAGGTCATTGTGCACAGGGGGCTTGCTTAAGCATGCCCGTTGTGAAAAATTCAATCTCTTAACACATGTGCGGTAAGGGAAAGAAATCAATGTGGAGTGGCTCATACTAAGAGCCCACCTGTGCACTGGGAGAATGGCGTAGAGCCGCCGGGAATTCACACCTTATGCAGTGGGGAGGAGCCTGGCCTGTTCAGCTCCTGGGTGGTGGCCTGGTATTCAATCTGTGAGGTGGGAGGCTGTTGGCAGGACCCCGTCTTTTTTTTTGCTGAGCACTTTCTTTTAATAAATTCTGTTCTCCTAACCTTTCAACATGTCCATGTGTCTAATTTTTCCTGGTCATGAAGACAAGAATGAAGATTTTAGCTAAACCAAGGAGCAAAAAATCCTGCATCATTTGCACCATAAATACAAGAAATAAAAGTAACCATTTTATAGGGAGGAATAAAAGTGAGAATTCAGAGACAAGTAAATTCTGCTTATTATTATTATGATCATTATTTTATGAGAAAACCAGGTCCTACACAGCAGAGATGAGTATCAGTGGAAAGGAGGTAATGAAGTACTGATGTATCATGTAGATTAAGGTGAAATATCAAGGAAGACTCTATGCCATCTCTACCTGACTTTTGAACCCCTTGAGAGAGACAATGAGCCAATAGGTATATTGTGTATGTTAGAAAAGAAACTATGCTTAAAATGATGGCTTAGTATGTATAGAAGTGAATCACTAGAACTGGCTGTATACCACGTGTAGGAAGTGTGTAGCATATTTAGGACAAGCGATCAAACATAGCACTCCTCACACTATCCCTCTCCTCTTATGTGGTTTAGAAAAATCCAGAAGTCCTCACAAGTACCAAGTATGTGATGTAACAGGCATCTGGATTTGAGGTTAAGAAACTCAATTTCATAACTGTATGAAAGGGTGAGGTAAACTACCAGTGTAAGCTGCAAGTAGATAGTCTAAGCCAATGGCAAGAGTTAAGACTCAAATGATCTGTATTGCTAATGGTATCTGAGATTAGGAAAAATGATTAAGAAGGAGACAACTAGGAACTAACATACTAAGAACACTTGCTTTGAGGTGCACTAATTGCAGAAACTATAGCTATCACTTTATTGGAGATGAGCTGTTGTCTAATGAAACCTCAGATTGTCTTCAATGTGGCCAAGGATTGGATTTACATCCTATCATTTTGTGATATTTGACAACTTATTTATACTTAGAGTAAGGAAGATTCTTTACCTGTAATATGAAACAAATAATTTGTACTTTTTTCCAAGACAGCAGATTAGAGGCTTTTAGTTAATAGCAAAATAGTGCATAAAGATAAACTCTGTGAGCTTTAATTCAAGAAAAAAATGGGAATCTGCCAGAATCATGAAGGATACCCCAGGTCCCAGGGAGAAGAATGCAGGCAAATAGCCCCCATGGTGACTTCCAGATGATAAAAGTGACTGAAGCCCCTGTATGTGAGAGAGGCAGATAGCTTTCCTCTGCGACTTACCTTTCGATAGGGGATCCTAGTAACTCAGGCCAAGGAACAGCACTTTATTTCTCCTAATCCCTATGGCTAACTTAAGGAAAGGATTGGAGGTGTCATAAGGGAAAGACATCAGAAAAAGCTGCAGGCATTTTCTGAGACTCAGGACCCAGAGCAGAATGCCATTTTTAATGTGGGTTCACACAAAGTCAGCCATTCTTTGGCGACCCAGCAGAGTGAGCATGCAGCCATTTTAGTCTTTTGCCAGAGATTGGAGTGCCTGCTCTGGAGCGGTATAGGTGTTTTCACAGCCAGAACTCCAGAAAATGCATCATTAGTGAATGTTGGAATTGTGCTCGCCCCTTCCACAGGCCGAGGTGAGAAGAGAGCTGCTACAGCTGCAGTTTCTCCTGGACAATGAGAATTGCAGCCAAGGCCAGCTTGGAAACCTGGAACAGGTCTACTCCCTTAAGATTGTGGTGCTCTTCTGCTCCACCTACAGACAGAAATCCAGGCATTAGAATCACCTGCTTGCATGGAACAGTAGCCTGAGCCACTCCACCTTTCATGGACATAAATCATGGTGCAGCAGGGCACTCTGCTTCATGCCAAGGTGGATCTCCAGGCATTCAGAGAACCTGCTCACCTGGTTCAGCAGCCTAAGCCTTGCCACCCTTCCTGGGCATGGATCCTGGGTCAGAGGGTCCCCCTCCACTTCATGACCAGGCAGAACTCCAGGCATTTGAAGCATCTGCTCACCTGATCAGCAACCAGAACAGCACCACCTTTCCTGTGCATAGATCATGGTGTAGCAGAGCCCTCTCTTCAAAGCCCAAGCAGATCTCCGGGCATTCAAAGTACGTGCTTGCCCACATTAACACTCCACCATTCCTATGCAGAGTTTCAAGTGTAGGTGGGGCCCTCTCTGCCCCACACCCGGGCAGATCTCCAGGCATTTGGAGAACCCACTCTCCTGTATTAAGAATATAGGCCACCCCTGTTGCCATGCAGACAACTTGGGGCTGAGGAGGTTTTCCAGCTCTACACCTAGACTCACCTCTGGTCACTTGGTGGTCACTTACTGGATTCTCCCTCAATGCTCATGCTTGTGTTTGCCATCAAGGGACCTGTAGGCAAACATGTGCCGTCTGGCCCTGCTCAACTTGCCCCATATCCCTAGGGCTGAGAAGGGCCCTCAAACCACTGTGCACTCCATGAATCAGCCTGAGTTCACAAAGAGTTTCTCCCAGTAAACAAGGATCAGGTATATACCCAGCCTTATTGGTAACAGGACTCTTACCCATAAGCCCAATCTAACTGCAGAGATCATTATAAATCCTACTGACAGAAGCACACAGGTTGTAGAAGCAAAGCCAAAAGATCATACCCAGATTTCTCTATAGTCAAACACCCTAAGGAGAGGGAAAAACAGGTAGGAAAAGAAGAAAATAGATAATGAAGGGAAAGAAAGAAAAATTCTACCCAACATAAAAATTATTGCAAAAATTAGAAATGTCAGCATCTCCAGATGAGAAGGAACCAGAACAAGAATTCCGGCACCATGAAGAATATGAATGTAGTGACAACACCAAAGGATCACACTAGTTCTCCAGCAATGATCCCTGACCAAGATGGAACTCAGAAATGACAGATAAAGAATTCAAACTGTGGATTGCAAGAAAGCTCAAAGGTTGAAAATCAACATAAAAAAAAACTTCTATAGCAATCCAGATAATGGAGGAAAAGATAAAACATCTTAATAGTAAATCAACCAGAGCTTATGGAACTGAATAACTCACTTAAGGAATTCCAAAATGTAATTGACAGATTTATCAATAGCCTGGACCATGTAGAGGAAAGAATTTCCAAGCATTCAGAGCAATCATTCAAAATAACTCAGTCAGACAGAAATAAAAATAATTTTTAAAAATGAACACAGTCTTCAGAAAATATGGGATTCTGTAAAGTGGTCAAACCTACCAATTAATTGACATTCCTAAGAAAGATGAAGAAAAAGAAAACATCCTGGAAAACATATTTGAGGAAATAATTCAAGAAAATTAGAAAATTTTGCTAATTTTGCTAGAGAGGTAGACATCCAGATAAAAGAAATCTAGAAAACACCTGTGAAATACTATAAAAACAAACTTCATCAAGACACGTATAGTCACTAGACTGTCCAAGGTCAATGCTAAAGAAAAAAAAAATTAAACACAGCTAGACAAAAAGGTTAAATAATATTCAAAGTGTACCCCTAAGTCTAATGGCGGATGTCACAGCAGAAAACTTACAAGCCAGACAAGATTATGGTCTTATTTTCAACATTCATAAAGAAAAGCAATTTTAACCAAGAATATTATATCCTACCAAACTAAGCTTCGTAAGTGAAGGAGAAAATAATCTTTCCCAGGCAAGTAAGCACTAAGTGAATTCATTACCACTAGATCAATCTTACAAGATATTCTTAAGGAAGTTCTAAATGTGGAAAGGAAAGAATGATACCTGCTACCACAAAAATACACTTAAATACATACCTCACAGACCCTATAAAGCAACCAAACAATAGAAACTACAAAGTGACCAATTAATAACTTCATAATGTGATCACAACCTCATATATTAATATTAATCTTGAATTTAAATGGTCTAAACACCCCCCACTTAAAAGGCATAGAGTGGCAAGTTGAATTAAAATCATAAGACCATCCATCTGCTGTTTTCGAGAGTCCCCTCTCCCACGTAATGACACCCATGGGCTCAAAGTAAAGGTTGGAGAAAGTCTGCCATGCAAATGGAAAACAAGAAAGAGCGAGATCACTATTCTTACATCAGATAAAACAGAATTTAAAGAAACCAACAACAGTAAAAAAGGACAAAGAAGGACATCACATAATAATAACTGGTTCAATTCAACAAAAGACTTAATTATCCTAAATATAATGCAACAAATATTGGAGCACTAAAATTTATAAAACAAGTAATTCTAGTCCTTTGAAAAGACTTAGACTACCACACAATAATAGTGGGGAACTGTACAACCACAGTGACAGTGTTAGATCACTGAGGCAGAAAACTAACAAAAAAAATCTGGACTTAAATCAGACTCTTGACCAATTGGACCTACTAGATATGTACAGAATACACCATCCCACCACCACAGAATACACATTCTTCTCATCTACACACAGAGCCTACACTAAGATCAACCACATGCTCAACCATTAAGCAAGGCTCAATAGATTAAAAAAAAAATTACACCAACCATTCTCTCAGATCATGGTGGAATAAATATAGAAATCAATACCAAAGATATCTCTGAAAATCATGCAATAACTTGAACATTAAGCAACTTGCCCCTAAATGGCTTTTGGCGAACAATGAAATTGAGGCAGAAATCAATACATTCTTGGAAATAAATAAAAACAGGAACACAACATACCAAATCTCTAGGAGGCAGGGTAATCAGTATTAAGAGAAAAGTTTGTCATGCTAAATGCCTTCCTTAAAAAGTTGGAAAGGTCTCAAATTAATAATCTAACATTACACCTACAGAAGCTAAACAACCAAACTTACCCCAAATGTAGCAGAAGGAAAGAGATAAGTAAGATATGAGTAGACAAGAACAAAAATTGAGACCCAAAAATTCACACAAAGAATCAATGAAATCAGACGTGATACTTTAAAAGTATATACAAGATTGACAGTAAAAGCTAGATTAACAAAGAAGACAAAAAAGAAAACCCAAATAAGAGCAATCAGAAATGACAAAGGTGACATTATAACTGATCCTATAGAAATACAAAAAGATCTTCAGAGACTAATATGAACTCCTCTATGGAGAAAAACTAGAAAATCTGAGGAAATGGATGAATTTCTGGAAACACAGAAGTAACACATCTGTACACGTGCCCCTGAATCTAAAATAAAAGCTGAAAATATTGAAAAAAAGACAGAAGTAATTAGCTCAAAAACCTTGAGATAAAAATATTAATTGAATAAATAGTGTCAATTCATTTAGCAAACATTATATAATTGAAAATATCAGTACATTCAAACAGAGGTAAGGCTAGCTTGGTGAGGTAAAATAAATTATGACTTTAAGGATTATTAGGCGTTAGCTCGGTCAATACAAAGCTTGGGCTGAAAAGAAGCTTTCAAGGAATGTAAAACGGAATAAAGATACCAGAGTTTAATGCATTATGATATGCCATTAATTTAATAGAATTGTGCAGAGAATTCAGGGTATTAGAGAGATTGCAGTTGTATGTAGGAGCTTTGGTTCTCGGACTAGAGAAAACTCATAATTAGACATATTAGGTAAATTAGCCAACGTTATACAACTATGTCATATTCCAACACTGGATGATAAAGTTACCTTATTAACCTTGAAGTGTGATTGCCTTTATTAATACTCTTGGGCCTGATAGTAGATCTCCAACGTTTAGAAATTTATGAGACAAAATCTTGACGCCATATTTTTTATTAATACGCTTAGAACTCTTGGCAAGTTGTCTTAGTGTCGATAGAGTCTAAGTGATGAATAACCCTAGGCTTACAGCACTTCTGGTCAGATATGTATCTTCTATTCTCTGTGAATTTAAATTACCCTCTGTTGGACTACAGAAAACAATTATTCCTAAGTTAAATCCCTCCAACAATTTTTTTAATTAAAAAAAATTCTATATCTGATCTTTCTTCATGTATCACACACTACCCCCTACTCCAAAACAGAAGATCTCTCAGGAAGGCTTGAGCAATAATGTCTTCCACTCCTGGTTTATTATAATTCATTTTTCTTAAAGCAACTAGATTGCATCTTTAAAAATACCAATCAGACAATCTTCTCTCTCTCTTTCTAAATGCCACCTTGGCCTTCCAGCCTAGCAGGAATAAAAGCTAAAATTCTTCCTGTTACTCACTGTGCCCTTCATAATTTGTTTTCTCATCTCTTAAATTCTCCCACTGGTTTATTTTTCTCCAGACCTAGTAGACATCTTGCTGCTCCTTAAACACATAAGGCGTGATCTGTCAGCAGGGTCTTTGCACTTGTTCTTCAGACTTCTGGAAATGGTTTTCTCTAAGATATTCCCACGTGTTTTTTACCTTTAATCACATCTCAAACTTGTACCTCTTCAGAGATAGATTTCTTTATCATCTCACCTAAAAATGCACCCTTTGCATGTCTTTTTCCTTTATTGTAGATGACAACATACGCTAATTTGCATCTCCTCAATGTTTGCGATATCCATAATTCTACAAGAGAAGGAAATAAAGAAAATATGATGGTAGAGAGAGAGAGAGCTAAACTAAATAAAAGCATTGAGCAAATAACACTAGCAGTTTTGAACTATATTATTTTATTGGAAGTGAGTAAACTAGGAATCAGGATAGACAAGTTTAGTAGTTTCCTGGCAGAAATTTATTATGTTTAATGTTACAGTTATTTAACTTCATGCATTAATGAAAGAGTTGGCAAAGGTTCCTGGCCCATACACAATGTTCCAAAAAAATTGATAATAAAATGTTACCCAATTACTTTTTTTATTAGACCCATGGAAACTATGCTGTTTTAACAGTCCATGGTCAAATTAAAAAGTAGAAGATATCATATTTAATGATCATATATATGTGTAGTTTGCAGTTTGTTTTTTGTTTTGGTTGTGGTAATACGTTTATATTTTAGTTCCTAGAGGAAAAAAAAAAAAGCCTGGGTAACTAATTATTTCCTGTTAACATTCTACTATATCAGCAGACCCAATTTTTAGAAAACAGAATAATCATAGTCTTAGGTTACTGTCTAAAGCAATTCTTCAAATTATGAATTATTAACTTAGAAAATATTTCCATCCATAGTACAGAATGATGCCAGTGGGTGAACCTTGAACACAGGTGTGACCCACTTTATAATCAGCAAAGTAAGTATATTTTAAAAGACTATTTACATTTCTGGAGACTAAATTGTGCTATTTAGATAGCACAATGTATAAATGCAACTAATTTTTAATGTATCTATGTATAATAGATGGACACAAAACATACATCAATTGCATCAATGAAATACAGTCAAGCATGTAATTTTATTGACACATTTCCTAAATTTTAAGTTCTCATTTATTTACCTTTAAGCACTTCAAATTTTTCCCATGGGTAAAAGTAGGACGTTTAATGGCCCTGTTCTTTCCTGATTTTCTTTTTGCTTTTTATTGTATATTAATAGTTAGTCTCAAATTATTAAAGATATACCTATAGATTATAGTCTTAATTTGATTGATATTTCAATCATTTTTAAAGCAGACTCATCTTAAATTAAAAATTTTGTTGATTACCTTTATTTTTCTGTTGTTTTTTGCACAATTTCTGGGATATTACAAAAATCAATTTTCTGATACAAGCTTATTGATTTTTTTCAATTTACATAGACATATTTTTTCTGTCTTTACACATACTTTATATTTTATATTTAAATTTTAAAATGAAAACACCTTCAATGTCAGACATACATTAGACATAATTCTGCTTACACCAAAGAAAAACAATTAAATACAGTTAATGTGCTATTGTAGCCCAAAGGAACACACACACAAACACACACACACACAGACAAAACAGTCTATGTCTATTTACCTGTTTTATTAATCTGTTCTCACACTGCTGGTAAAGACATACCTGAGACTGAGTAATTTACAAAGAAAAAGAGATTTAATGAACTCACAGTTGCAAATGACTGGGAAAGCTTCAGAATCATGGCAGAAGGTGAAAGGCATGTTACATGGTGGCAGGCAAGAGGGAATGAGAGGCAAGCAAAAGGGTTTTTCCCTTATAAAACCATCAGATCTTGTGAGACCTATTCACTACCAACAGAACAGTATGGGGTAAACTGCCGCTGTGATTCAATTATCTCGCACGGTGTCTTTTCCACAATATGTGGGAATTATGGGAGCTACAATTCAAGATGAGATTTGAGTGGGGACACAGCGAAACCATATCACACATGTTGAGTAATTAAAGAACGAGTCAACAGATTTTCAAAGTCCATGTTATTCACAAAAATATTTAATTTCAGAAAATTAAGAATATTCTACTTTTAGAAAGAACATTCTAACATACGATCTGCAGTATAGTTCATTGATCACACACAATTTTAAATATATTTCAATATGTTTTTAGAAAAGGTAGTGATACTTTTCTTTATATTTGATACAGAAATTTGTATAGTTTCTAAAGGTAACTTTGAAATAAAAAATCTGAAAGCAAAAATAATAAAAATCTTAGAAGGTGAGAATCTATCAAGTTTATGTCCTCCAATCCAAGATGACAACTTTACCTTGTGTGTGTACAGAGTAGTATATTGCGGTATACAAAAATTGAAATACATTAACATATAGGAATATCAAATGCAGATGCACTTTTGATAAACACATGATAAATCAATCACAGATAAAATAACTACTATTTACTCATGGAATTTTTTTTTTAACTTTTAAGTTCAGAAGAACATGTGCAGCATGTGCAGTTTCTTACATAGGTAAATATGTGTCATGGGGATTGGTTGTACAGATTATTTACTCACCCAGGCAATAAACCCAGTATCCATTAGTTATTTTTCCTGCTTTTCTCCCTCCTTTACCCTCCGCCCCCCAACAGGCCCCAGTGCATGTGGATCCCCTCTATGTGTCCATGTATTCTCATCATTTAGATCCCATTTATGAGTGAGAAACACGTGGTATTTGGTTTTCTGTTCCTGCGTTAGTTTGTGAAGGGTAAGGTCTTCCAGCTCCATCCATGTCTGCAAAAAGGACGTGATCTCATTCCTTTTTATGGTTGCATAGCATTCCATTATGTATGTTTACCACATTTTCTTTATCCAGTCTATCATTAATGGGCATTCAGGCTGATTCCATGTCTTTGCTATTGTGAATAGTGCTGCAATAAACCCACACGTGCATATGTATTTATAATAGAACAATTTATATTCCTTTGGGAATATACCCAGTAATGAGATTGCTGGTTCTAATGGTATTTCTGTCTTTAGGTCTTTGAGGAATCTCTACACTGTCTTCCACAATGGTTGAACTAATTTACACTCCCACCAATAGTATAAAAGCGCTCATTTTTATCCAAAATCTCCCCAGTGTCTGTTATTTTTTGACTTTTTATCATAGCCATTCTAATTGGCTTGAGATGGTATCTCACTGTGGTTTTGATTTGCATTTCTCTAATGATCAGTGATGTTGAGCTTTTGGTCATATATTTGTTGGTCACATGTATGTCTTCTTTTGAGACGTGTTCATTCATGTGCTTTGCCCACTTTTTAATGGGGTTGTTTTATTTCTTGTAAATTTGTTTAAGTTCCTTGTAGATGCTGGATATTAAATCTTTGTCAGATTCATAGTTTACAATTTTTTTTCTCCCATTCGGTAGGTTGTCTGTTTACTTTGTTGATAGTTTTTTGTTGTTGGGTAGAAGCTCTTTAATTAGATCCTGTTTGTCAATTTTTGCTTTTGTTGTTATTGCTTTTGGCATCGTTGTCCTAAAGTGTTTGCCAGTTCCTGTGCTCAGAATGGTATTTTCTAGGTTGTTTTACAGGATTTTTATAGTTTGGGGTTTTTGTATTTAAATCTCTAATACACCTTGAGTTGATTTTTGTATATGGTATAAGGGAAGGGTCCAGTTTCAATCTTCTACATGTGGATAGCCAGTTATTCCAGCACCATTTATTGAATAGGAAATCATTTCCTCACTGCTTGTTTTTAACAACTTTGTTGAAGATCAGATGGTTGTAGGTGTATAGCCTTATTTCTGAGCTCTGTGTTCTGTTCCATTGGTCTGTGTGTCTATTTTTGTACCAGTACCATGCTGTTTTGGTTACTGTAGCCCTGTAGTATAGTTTGAAGTGAGGTAGCATGATTTCTCCAGCTTTTTTCTTTTTTGACTAGGATTATCTTCGCTACTAGGGCTCTTTTTTGCTTTTATATGAATTTTAAAATGGATTTTTCTAGTTTTGTGAGTAATGTAATTGATAGTTTTGTAGAAATAGCATCGAACCCACAAATTGCTTTGGGAATTATGGCCATTTTAATAATATTAATTTTTTTCTATCCATGAGCATGGAATGTTTTTCCATTTGTTTGTGTCATCTATGATTTTTTTAGCAGTGTTTTCTAATTCTCATTATAGAGATCTTTCACCTCTGTGCTTGGCTGTATTCCCAGGCATTTTGTTCTTTTGTGGATAATTGTAAATGGGATTGCATTTCTGACTTGGATTTTAGCTTGGCTGTTGTTGGTGTATAGCAATGCTAGTGATTTTTGCACATGGATTTTGTATCCTGTAATGTAGCTGAAGTTGCTTATCAGCTCAAGGAGCTTTTGAGCAGAGACTATGGGAATTTCTAGATATAGAATCATTTCATCTAAAAATAGGGACAGTTTTACTTCTTCACTTTCTGCTTGGATGCCATTTATTTATTTATTTATTTATTTATTTATTTATTTTTGAGATGGAGTCTCGCTCTGTTGCCCAGGCTGGAATGCAGTGGCGTGATCTCAGCTCACTGCAAGTTCCGCCTCCTGGGTTCATGCCATTCTCCTGCCTCAGCCTCCCGAGTAGCTGGGACTACAGGCACCCGCCACCACGCCTGGCTAATTGTTTGTATTTTTCGTAGAGACGGGGTTTCACCATGTTAGCCAGGATGATCTTGATCTCCTGACCTCATGATCCACCCTCCTTGGCTTCCCGAAGTGCTGGGATTACAGGCGTGAGCCACCGCACCTGGCCTGAATGCCCTTTATTTTTGTATCTTTCCTGACTGCTTTTGTCAAGACTGTCAATATTATGTTGAATAAGAATGGTGAGAGAGGGCATCCTTTTCTTGTGCTGGTTTTCAAGGGGAATGATTCCAGGTTTTGCCCTTTCACTATGATGTTGGCTGTGGATTTGTTATAGATGGCTTTTATTATTTTGAAGTATGTTCCTTTAATATTCAGTTTGCTGAGAATTTTTTACATGAAGTGATGTTGAATTTTATTTAAAGCCTTTTTTGCATCTATGAGATGATTATGTGGTTTTTGTTTTTAGTTCTTATTATGTAATGAATCACATTTATTGATTTGCATATGTTGAGACAATCTTGCATCCTAAGGGTAAAGCCTACTTGATCATGCTGGATTAGCATTTTAATGGGATGCTGAATTTTGTTTGCTTGTATTTTGTTGAGGGATTTTGCATCAATGTTAATCAGGGATATTTTCCCCTAAATTTTATTTTTTTGTTGTTTTGTCTCTTACATGTTTCTGTATTAGGATGATGCTGGCCTCAAAGAATGAGATGGAGAGGAGTCCCTTCTCCTCACTTTTTTGAAATAGTTTCAGTATGAATAGTTCCAGTTCTTCTTTGTAAATATGGTAGAATTTGGGTATGGATCCATTTGGTTCTGGGCTTCTTTTGGTTTGCATGTTATTTTTTCACTGATGCAATTTTGGAGTTCATTTTTGGTCTGTTCAGGGATTCAACTTCTTCCTGCTTCAGTATTGGGAGGATGTATGCATCCGGGAATTTATCCATTGTTTCTAGATTTTCTAGCTTGTGTGCATAGAAATGTTCATAGTATTCTTGGATGGTTATTTGTGTTTTTGTGGTGATCAAGGGTAATATCCCTTTTGTCATTTTTAATCATATTTATTTGGATCCTCTCTACCTCTTTATTAGTTTAGCTATCAATTTATCTATCTCATTTTTTTTTCAAAAAATTATCTCCTGGATTTGTCAATCTTTTGAATTTTTTTTATTGTTGTTGTCAATCTCCTACAGTTCAGCTCTTGTCTTCTGATAGCTTTGGGATTTGTTTGCCCTTGATTCTCTAGTTCTTTTATTTATCATGTTAGGTTATTAATTTGAGATCTTTCTAATTGTTTGATGCGAGCATTTGTTACTATACATTTCCGTCTTCATAGTGCCTTAGCTGTGTCCCAGAAATTATAGTATATTTTATCTGTGTTTTTATTAGTTTCAGAGAACTTCATGATTTCTCCTTTAATTTAATTATTTACCCAAAAGTCATTCAGGGACAGGTTGTTTAATTTCCATGTAATTGTACAGTTTTGAGTGATTTTTCTAATCGTGATTTCCAATTTTTTTTTTTTTTTTTTTTTTTTTTTTTTTTTTTGCTGTTGTCCAAGAGAGTGGTTGGTATGATTTCAGTTCTTTTGCATTTGCTAAGGATTATTTTATGTCTGATTGTGTGATTGATTTTAGAGTATGTTCCATGTGCTAATGGGAAAAATGTATATTCTGCTGGTTTTGGGTATAGAGTTCTCTAGATGACTATCAGGTCCATTTGGTTTCTTGTTGAGTTCAGATCCTAAGTATCTTTGTTAATTTTCTGCCTTAGTGTTCTGTTTAATGCTGTCAGTAAAGTGTTAAGGTCTCCCACTATTACTGTATGGAAATCTAAGTCTCTTTGAAGGTCTCTAAGAACTTGCTTTATAAATCTGGGTGCTCCTGTGTTGTGTGCATGTATATATATTATATATATATATAATATATATATAAAAATATATATATAATTTTTAGCAGTGTTTTCTGATTCTCATTATAGAGATCTTTCACCTCTGTGCTTGGCTGTATTCCCAGGCATTTTGTTCTTTTGTGGATAATTGTAAATGGGATTGCATTTCTGACTTGGATTTTAGCTTGGCTGTTGTTGGTGTATAGCAATGCTAGTGATTTTTGCACATGGATTTTGTATCCTGTAATGTAGCTGAAATTGCTTATCAGCTCAAGGAGCTTTTGGGCAGAGACAATGGGAATCCTTAGCATATATATATTATATATATATAATATACGTATATTATATATATTATATATATATAATATACGTATATTATATATATTATATATATAAAAAATATATATATGATAGTTAGGTCTTCTTGTGGAACTGAACTTTTTACCATTATGTATGTCCCTTCTTTGTGTTTTTTTAATCTTTGTTGGTTTAAAGTCTGTTTTGTCTGAAATTAAGATTGCAACCCTTGCTTTTTTCTGTTTTTCTTTTGCTTGGCAGATTTTCTTCCATCCCTCTATTTTGAGCCTATGGATTTCCCTGCAGGTAAGATGGGTCTCTTGAACACAGCATATCATTATATTGTACTTCTTTATCGAGCTTGCCATTCTTTTTGCCTTTTGATTGGTGTATTTAGCCTATCTATATTCAATGTTAGTACTGATATTTGTGAATTTGATCCTGTCATCATGTCGTTAGCTAGTTCATATGCAGGCTTGTTTGTGTGGTTGCTTCATAGTGTGACTGGTCTGCATACCTAAATGTGTTTTTGTAGAAACTGGTAACAGTCTTTCCTTTTCATATTTAGTGCTTCTTTCAGGACCTCTTATAAGGTAGGTCTGATGGTAACACATTTACTCACCATTTTCTTCTCTGAAAAAGATCTTATTTGTCCTTCAATTATGAAGCTTAATTTGGCCAGATATGAAATTCTTGGTTGGAATTTCTTTCCTTTAATTATATTGAATAAAGGCTCCCAGTCTCTTCTGGCTTTTAGGGTTTCTGCTGAAAGGTTTGTTGTTGGTCTGATAGACTTCCCTTTGTAGGTGATCTGTTCTTTCTAGCTGCCCTTAACATTTTTTATTTTATTTCAACCTTGAAGAATCTGATGATTATGTGTCTTGGGGGTGATCTTTTTGTGAAGTATTTTTCAGGGGTTCTCAGCATTTCTTGAATTTGAATGTCAGCTTCCCTAGCTAGGTTGAGGAAGTTCTCATAGATAATATCCTGAAATATGTTTTCCAAGTTTATTCTATTTTTCCCATCTCTTTTATGGATGCCAATGAGTCAAAGACTTGGTCTCTTTACATAATCCCATTTTTCACAGAGGTTTTTTCATTCCTTCTTCAAATACTGAGATTTTTCTTCAGATTGTTCTGTTCTGCTGTTAATGCTTGTAATTGCATTATAAAATCTTTGTAGTTTGTTTTTCGGCTTTATCAGGTCAGTTATGTTGTTTTCTGTACTGACTATCTTGTCTGTCTGCTTCTGTGTCTTTTTATTGTGATTCTTAGCTTCTTTATATTGATTTTCAACATTCTCTTGAATCTTGATGATCTTCATTCCTATTTCTGTTCCTATTCTGAAACCTATTTCTGTCACTTCAGCCATCTTAGCCCAGTTAAGAACCCTTGCTGGAGAACTAATGCTTTTGTTTGGAGAAAAAGAAGATACTCTGGCTTTTTCAGTTGTCAGAGTTCTTGTGCTTTATCTTTATCATCTTTGTGGGCTTATCTTCCTTCACTCTTTGAAGTTGCTGTCCTTTGGGTGGTTTTTTATTTCTTTTGATCCTATTTGATGACCTCAGGGATTTGATTGTGGCATAAGGTGGGTTTAGTTGACTGGCTTCATTTTGGGAGGATTTTAAGGGACCAAGCCTCAGTTCAGGACTCCTGGACTGCATGCTCTAACTCTGGGGGACTTGTATCACCTCTGCCCGCTCCTCTCCTGCTTAGTTCTATAGCTTCTCAATGTAATGAACCTGCTATGCTGGAAGAGCCCAGGTGCTTCCAGACTACTCGTCACAACACTCTGATGGGTGATGCCACTCAAGGCATTTTGTAGATTACTGGCAGCAGAAATCATCCTCATTTGCATGTGCATGTAGCAGCTACAGCTGCAGCGAGGTGTGGGTGCATGCTCCTAGACTGCAGCAGGATCCTAGTGGGTGAGGGGGTGCTGGCCTTCACACAGCCCTTCACAGCAGTGGCTGGCATTGACAGCACAGCTAGGGGGATCACACCCCCTGCTTTGCTGGTAACTGTGTGCTAGTTCACGCTGGTGGTGGTGGTTGCACCCTCTGTGCATGTTCCCATGGGTGGAGGTGGTTGCTCAGGGTGGGAGCAAGATTGCTTTTCTCCATGCCTACTTTGGTCTGATGGCAGTTTTTGTGCAGTAGAAAGACGCTGGCAGGAGTAGTGGGATGTGGTAGGGGGAGGGAGCCAGAATGCACTCACATGCACACTGGTTGCAGTGGCACAGCAGGGTGCACATGTACATGCTCCAAGTTGGGAAGGGAAGCCAAGGTCTGCCTGTGCACACATATGCAGTGGTAAAGCAATGCAAACGGAGGCCGAGGGCAAGTATGTGTGGGAAAAGTGGCACAGGGGAGGCTGCATTGTGGAGAGGTTGCATTGTGTGAGAAGGTGGGCTAGTGCATGTCACCTAGAGCTTCTTTGCTGGAGCACTCTGCTGGTCAGGCACAGTCTGCTAGTGCAGCAGCTATGAAACAGGCCTTCAGGAAGTATTGCGGGCTGCACTACAAGCAGGAAGTACAGGTTGGGGCCCCAGAAGAGGCCAGCAGATTGAGGGCTGCTTGGGTCCACCGGCCGCATCTCATGGATAAGATCACCCTGCAGACCTCAAGTCCAACAATTCTCCTAGGGTTAAATTCTGCTATGGGAGCCAGTTGAGCCTAGGGGAATAGATAACCCTGGCCATGATCCACTACAGATGCTCCTGCACCAAACTCTTTGTGCTCTCCTCCAGCTGGAGTTCTGGAACTACCATTTCTCTGAGCAGTTCTCCTTGTGGATTCCAGAAGCCCAAGGGGAGAGTGGGCTACTACTTGCTTGTTCAATTCACCCCTTCCCCAGGAGACATATGGGGCCAGGAACCAAGTCCTGGTGCATGGTAGACCTGTGCAGTGTTCACAGCTTCCTCCTTCTTTAGCCTAGCATCTGTGTCGTCCCTCCATCCGCTTCATTGCCTCCCTGCAAAAGATGTTCTAAGAGTGTGCCAGTCTTTCTTATGCCCTTTCTATCATCAGGAGATGTTTCTCCTAGTTATGTCTAGTCAGCCATCTTGTCCCCCATCTATATCAACTTTTTAAAGGCACGCTAACATCGTGCAATTTCTTTTTCAATTTCACATGATCTGTTTTCATATAGTTTTGGCTATATGATCTACACATCAAATTCTTCTCATGGTGAGTGGGTTACTTGTTCCCGTTCTTGGAAATATGTAGAAATATGTTACACATTTGATGGAACACCTATAGATGGCATTACAACATCAACTCTTACCTGGGGATTTAGACTCAAAGAATAACTGTGTGCCTTTTGACCCACTTGGCCCTATCTTTGTATGTGATTTCATGCATTTCTATGACAGAGTACTCATATATTAATCTAGATTCTGACTACTGACTACACCCTCTGAGATCTCTTTTTTTAATTTTTGCTTTCTAGGATGATGATTTAGAGCTAATCAAAAACAATTAAAATATGCAAAAAGTAAACCTGGACAAATAATCAAATAAATTCATTGTCCAAAATATCCTATTTATTAAGCCTGTCTTAGAAAGTTGCCTCTGGCTCCCAAACATAAATCTGGGACTAATGGGTACTGTTTCCTAGGCAGTCTCATAAGTAACATAGATATTGGGCCGGGCGCGGTGGCTCACGCCTGTGATCCCAGCACTTTGGGAGGCCAAGGTGCATGGATCACAAGGTCAGGAGATTGAGACCATCCTGGCTAACACGGTGAAACCTCGTCTCTACTAAAAATACAAAAAATTAGCCAGGCGTGGTCGCGGGCACCTGTAGTCCCAGCTATTCGGGAGGCTGAGGCAGGAGAATGGCATGAACCCAGGAGGCGGAGCTTGCAGTGAGCCGAGATCGCTCCACAGAACTCCAGCCTGGGTGACAGAGCAAGACTCTGTCAATAAATAAATAAATAAATAAAGTAACATAGATATTGCTACATCAGAAGCACCTTGGTTTGTGGAGATAGTCTATGCCCTATCAATTTCCTAATGCTATTTGTAGACTTATATAAAGTTGATGTGTCAAGTAGCCTTGAGAACCCAAACTCTATTTTTCCATGTGACTTGAAGTGTAACAATGGCTTTCTATGTGTAATGTTCCATCCCACCCACTACACATCTAGTCACTAGATCTTTCCTTCTCCTAATTTTAAAATAAATTCTGGACTTTATTTTCTTTCTTATAAATTTACTTATCTCTAATTTCTATCTCAATTTCCTTATCTCTAGAAAACTTTAAATCTTGACCAATCTATGTGTGCTATTATGGTACAAATTCCTAGAATTGGTGATAGTGGCACAATCTCTCAGTATCAGGTCCATGCTTTACAAGACAATGGATGTATACTGAAAACAGCTATGATTTTTTCCTACAGATATTTTTCTGGCCTAAGGAAATCACTTGGTCCAGGTTCAGGGTAAGTCAGAGTCCTGCAGAGTAAATTCCCCAGAAGTGATCTTCATCCAACTAGGGATTTGGTGGATAAATACCACATACTTCTTCCTCCTCAATTGGGATAAATTGAGGGTATATATTATACTGTCACCAGAGTACTCTGGAGAAACTAACCTCCAGGTTCACAAATGATAACTGGTTTACTAATGCACACTTTATTGCTTTCTGTTTTTCCCTTACCATTGCCACTTTTTCATTACCCTGCCTATCATTTATTGGACCAGTTTCAAAGAAACAAATTGCACTTAAATCTTTGTCTCGGATCTGTTTCTGAGAAAAGCCAAATCCAGAGAGTTGGAAACAAAAGAGGCGTTAGGAGGTGGACTGTGAGGATCGGATTTGGAGATCAGATCACTTATTGGCTAGATGAAAATAAAGACTCCATTGCTGGTAGTATGTGGGGTAGTTAAAAGCCTTGGCATGCCGAAATATTTCACTCCCTGAATCTATAAACCATGTGAATCATGACAACATATTATAGAAAAGTATAAACTGGCTTAATAAATATTTTAAGCATTTAAGAAATGGGGCAAATGTTCTGATAAGAATCACTGAGTTGTCTTGCTTTTGTTAACTTGCATGGAAACCATCAAGGACAAAAATAACTTTCTGGGGCCAGTGAACTGTCCACTCAAGGTTTTATTCCACACAACAGGTGGGATCTATCACTGGGTGGGTGACAGTCCAATGACCACAACAAAGGAAGATTTAACATGAGAATTTTATTACCTGAAGCAAGTAAGAAGGGCACGAGGAATAACTTCCTAAAGCAGTGCCTCCCAGAACAGTGATGAAAACATGGCTTTTATTGGGTTGACTGGCTCAGTCATCCTATGTGGAGGTGGAGCAAAGGCAGTGCAGGCAGTCGCTGATCATGTATCCACATATTCACATGTATAGAAAATGATAAATAAGGCACGGTGCGGTGGCTCACACCTGTATTTCCAGCACTTTGGGAGGCCAAGGCAGGCGGATCATGAGGTCAGGAGATCGACACCATCCTAGCTAACATGGTGAAACCCTGTCTGTACTAAAAATACAAAAAATTAGCCAGTCGTGGTGGCGGGCGCCTGTAGTCCCAGCTACTCGGGAGGCTGAGGCAGGAGAATGGCATGAACCCCGGAGGCGGAAGCTGCAGTGAGCCGAGATCACGCCACTGCACTTCAGCCTCCTGGATGACAGAGTGAGACTACATCTCAAAAAAAAAAAAAAAAAGAAAAGAAAAGAAAATGATAAATAAGATAAATAAGCTCCTCCTTGGTCCAGGATTTTAGTGTAATAATGAGAAGAGTTCACCAAAGTTCATCTCCAACACAGGCATCTCTGGATCCAACTCTTTTTTTTGTTTGTTTTTTCTCCAGGGCTGAGTTCTTTGCTGGAAATTTTTGAAATAACAAGAACTCAAGGCGCAATAGGTACAAGTAGGTACTTTTTCACAGTGCATACTCAAAAATTTGGGGATCCTGGGTTACAAAAGCATGGCCTGAAAGCAAGAAGGTCTCTATGAATGCATTTGAAGGGAACTGATTTATTGTAGCTGGTAAGAACTGATTATATTAGTAATTGGGTTACAAAAAAGAGTCTTGTATTTCAGCACTCAAAAATCTCCTGTGATAAAATCAACATGAAAGAGAGTTGGATTACTTAAAATCTAGGTTGCAAAATCAGGATGAAAATTTTTGAGAAGCTTGAACTCCAAGATTGCACTAAACTCTGTAGGAAGCCTTTCTCTCCTACTCTTTATTAGAAGATAGAAGCCTCTCATTTCCAAGAGGTCATGGAATGACCTCAGCTTAAGCAGGTGCCCTGCAAAATTATAATAATTCTTCCACAAATCTGCTCATATATTTACATATTAGTATTATGCTAATAACTAGAGTTAAACACTTATGGTCAAGGGCCCACTGAGGTTCAATTTGCTCTGCTATTGAAAGAAAGAGGTTATTTCCAGGAAGATATATGAGACTTAGCTTGTAAGCACTGGCTACAACCTAGAGAAAACAGTTAGGTGGATCTTGAGGGTGCTGGCCACAGTGAGCAGAATATAAGGCTGAGTAAGTTTGTTGATAATCAACTTAAGATACAATATATTGATATAAACACCTGGATCCAGTCTTAATTTGCTTCTGGGATGCCTCTTCGAAGCTTGCCAAATACAGACTATAAAAATTGATGAATTGTTACAACTATCCTATTTGAGTTTATTTCAAATAAATTTTAAATTTATTTAAATTAATATTAGAATGGATTTACTATTAGAACCAGAAAACCTATAAGGAAATTAAGTTCCTCAGGAGGGCACATAAAACTTTCATTTCATTAAGATGATATAGACTATCCTAGTCAATTGTCATTGTTAATGTAATGTCCAATGGTGACTGTCCTGTGTGTGCCGAAGTTAATGTTTGTCGGAATGTTGATATGAAACTAAGCTTCCTAGTATCAGTGAGAAACAGCAGAGACTAGGTAGCAGTTAGTAAAGTTTATAGGGAAGATGGACATACTTAACATAAGAATGATAACCATATTGCCTTGACCTTGGTGAATAAACAATATTCCTAGTGGCTAGATAAATGAGGGTATTGCTAGGCCTATGAAACAACAACTAAAATATCTAGAGTATGTAAAGCAATATCCCAATTTCCAGATACAAAACAGTTCTCAGATTCAGAACACACACATGGAAAGGAAGTATATATTCTCTTGAGGAACAACCTCCTGCGAGCATTGCTGCAAGGATATTAAGCATCAGTTTTCCTAATCCTGCCACAAAGGGACATAAAACTATTCCAGAGGAATTGTATGCTGTCACACAAAAAACTACTCCAATTTTTCACACTCTGTTAAAGAATCTGCACTGACACTAATACAAGAGCACCCAAACACAGTAAAAGAGTAAAAAAAAATTCCCCTCACAGTAAAAGAGGGGAATTTTTCAGGCCAGGGGAAGGTGGAGTCCTGTCCTGACTGTCTCACAGTAGAATGGTCATTCCTCAGTGGTTGAGTCCATAATCAAGAAAGATATACTTAGCAGCTTGAAGAACTCTTATATTGATTTCCTACTCACAAGAGTTAGCCACATTAGTTTAGGAGAGACAAAATGGAAGCCCCTGAAACTGTCCCCCAATCCTTTCACCACAGCTAATAACAAGTTTGAAGCAATACTCCATTCTGAATAGAATGGCAAGGATTAGTGCCACTTTCAAACACTTAATGAATGCAGAAGTGTTGGTCCTGATCACATCTCAGTTTATTAGTTACACTCCAAAAAAAAAAAATTAAGATGAATTTTGACACATAGGAGTTGACAACCATAATGTAACCAAACCATAGCCTCAGACCAGCTGTTTTGCTGCACGTAGTATGATTAAGTAGAAAAGTTCAGTGCACCTTGTAGCATAGAGTATACCACTATTGATTTGCAAATAAATCCCTTTCAATTCCTATTGAGCAGCAGCAGGAACATTTCACATTCCCTTGGCATGAAAAGCAGCTCATATTTATGACTGTGCACCAAGAACATATTCACTCTCTGTGGCACAAAGGACATTTATCATGTAGACATTCCACAGAGGATAACACTGGTTCACCCTATTGATGATACGTATGTTAAACTTGGTAAGTAAGAAGTGGCAAATAGTCTAGGTACCCTCAGAAGATACATGAACATGAGAAGATGGGGAGATAACCTTACAGAAATTCAGAGGGATATCACTTTGGGTTAATTTTTGAGGGGTGGGAGTGGTTCTAGTTGTCTGGGGCATGCTGGAATGCCAAAGTCAAGTCATTGTATCTTGAAACTTCCATTATAAAAATGAGGAACAACATTTAGTCGGTCTCTTTAAGTTTTAGAAAGAGCCCATTGAACATTCTGGAATACAGATTGGACTCATTTAGAAAGTAACTTGATAGTCTTTCATTGTTAAATAGGGGTCAGAACAAAAGAGAAATATGCAACATGTTCAGGCTGCAGTAAACCTGGTACTGCCTGTTGGCTCATTGGAGTCATCAGATCCCATGGCGCCAGAGGTACTGGTGGTACATACAATGCAGTGTAGGAGTTCCTCACAAGTTTTAATAGGAGAATCCCAGCAGCAACTTTAGTCACCTAGGGTTTCTGGAGTAACATCTAATTCTGGATTGCAAATAATGCTATCTGCAATAGAGAATTACACACTATTTAAACTGCAGCTTGAGGCCTGCTTAACACTTGAAAATAGAACTGCAAATGATTATGTGAAAAGAGTTGCCCATGATGAACTGCAGAGTCAGGCCCAACAAGTCATTTGATTGATTGCAAATTATACCAGGTTGGGTGTGGTGGCTTACACCTGTAATCCCGACACTTTGGAAGGGCAAGGTGGGTGGATCACTCGAGCACAGGAGTTAGAAATCAGCCTGGACAACATAGTGAGGCCATGTTCATACAAAAAAATAAATAAATAAATAAATAATTAGCTGGGCATGGTGGCATGCAACTGTGGTCCTACCTATACAAGAGGCTGAGATAGGAGGATCACTTGAGCCTGGGAGGTCAAGGCTGCAGTGAGGTATGATTGTGCCACTGCACACCAGCATGAGCAATAGAGTGAGACCCCATTTTAAAGAAAAAAAAACAAAATTATACCAATATTTTTGTCTTACTGCATTCTGTGTTGCCATAACAAAATACCTGAAGCTAAATAATTTACCAAAAAAAAGTTTTGTTTAGCTTATAATTTTGCTGGTTAGGAAGCATGAGAAACATGATATTGGCATCTACTTGGCTCCTAGTGGGAGCGGCATGCTAGGTCATAACATGGTGGAGAAAGCCAAAGGGGAAGTGGACACATGTGAAGATGAAGGCAAACCTGAGGGGCATCCAAGCTTCATCATAACCCCCTGTAGTGGAAACTAATCCATCCCCACAAAAACTAATCCAGTCTTACCAGAGTGAAAATTCACTTACTACCTGTAGAATGGCACCAAGCCACTGATGAGGGAACCACCCCCATAATCCAGAGACCTCTCACTAGGCCTGACCTCCCAATACTGTCAGATTAGGGATCGAATTTTAACATGGCTTTTCGTGGGGACAAACAAACCATATCTAAACCATAGCACCATTGTAAAATAGAAATAGTACATTTGTGATGAGCATGGAGAATGTATATAGGATATTAGTAAATTATATGAATAGTTTAGGGCCCATTTCACAAACATTTCCTGCACTTATGTCTCTCCCTCAGCTTGTATCTATGACCTCATGGAGTTTCCCTCTGACCAGCTGACAGTGGAGGAAAAAATCATTGATGTAATATACGGACAGTGGGCTTGATATGTTGATATAGGACAGACAGTGGACTCCTACTCCATTGCCTGCCTTAGATCTGGACATGAAAAGCAGTGTTCAAAAGAAATTCCCCCAGAGAACAAAGTTTAAAATAGTATGCTTGACCGTCTACTGTGGGCAGAGTGAGAATTGTGCTGAAATAAGTTAATAAGGATTCCTGAGCAGTGGTTAACATCTAGGCTGGGTAGGCAAGGATCTGGAGAAAGTAAGACTTAAAGAATGAAAAAATGGGAGACTTGGTATATTTCGAATATTTGAATTTCGCATTGATGTTCTCCAAAAAGTGATAACCACAGTCATATAGGCTCCTGAAAACAAACACGCATGCATATTGACTGTCCAGTTTAGTAGAGGTCAGCCATTTCCTGTCCTAAATGACCCAAATGGATGCATAATAGAAGCTTGAAATGGATGAGCTATGGTGACAGAGATGGGACCAGGGACACCACCACTCTGCTGCAGTATGTTGTACCTGCCGGCATCCAAGACTAATACAGTTTCTTAGGCAATACTGCTAATTCAGCACTCAGAAATTGCCTACCATCATAGGATCCTACATAACATTACTTCAGACTAAAGGTGAATGAGACATGACAATGGCATATGCCTATGGAATGCTACAGTTCTATTATAAATGGTATTACCTAGAGGCTGATAGCCTAAGAACATTGGAATAAGCTTAAAACACATCCAAGTTGCTGTGAAGACATTCTGAAAGGTTTGAATGCGATCCTTAGGATGAGGCATAAACTTTAAACTGATGGGCATCATGTGGTTCTGAGAACATAATAGTTAGAATACTTGAGTTTGGGAACTGAAGACTAAAAGAGGTGTAACTGCTTCCATCATCATCTCCAATGAATCACGTGGACGATTTGTATATGTCCCATGCTTGTAACTGTGGGCTGTATTGGACTGGAGATTCTGGTTCCCAGGAGTAGATACTTCTACTAGGAGACAGATAAAGTTTCTCCTAACCAATAGTTATTTCCTATAACATTTGAATACTCATACCAGTATAAGAGCAATGTTTATTCACTCTTGTTATTATGAGAAAGTACATTTGCTTTTAATATGTGTGCTAGGGAGGAAAAATTTTATCAGAATTCAGAGATATTATTGGGATGCTTCAGGATGCTTCCAAGCACAGTGAACGTAAAAGGATAGTTGAACCAACCATGTTCTAACAAGAACATGATAATTCTAGCTTACCACAGGGGGAATTGTTATATTGTTAATCATAGCATAACGAAATAATAAAATATTCTTTCAAATGAATTTTAGGGCAACTGATATGGTTTGGTTTTGTGTCCACACCCAAATCTAACCTTAAATTGTAATAATCCCCACTTATCAAGGGTGGGGCCAGGTGAAGATAATTGAATCATGGGTGACATTTCCCCCATACTGTTCTTGTAATAGTGAATAAGTCTCATGAAATCTGATGTTTTTATAAATGGGAGTTTCCCTGCACAAGCTCTTTTGCCTGCCACAATGTAAGATATGACTTTGCTTCTCATTCACTTTCGGCCATGATTGTGAGACCTCTCCAGCCATGTGGAACTGTGAGGCAATTAAACCTCTTCCCTTCATAAATTACCCAGTCTTAGCTATATCTTTATTAGTGGCATGAGAGTAGACAGCAACTAAATGGAATTTATATGATTTAATGCTTTCTCCCAAACTTTATTCTTTTTGGATTATTTTCTCATTGATTTAATTAATGCATGTATATATTCTCATAAAATAGCAGAGTAACAGAATGCAATATGAAAGCTAAAATTTTTTGTTTCCTTTTTTACTTTACTATTTGTGAAATTAGTTGAGGGATAGTCACATGCTACAACTCTATTTCTAGTGCTTCCAACAATTACTATTTTAATGTTACATAATCTATTTCACAACAAATTGTTGAACTAAATATCTTACATAAACTCTATCCATTGTATACTGTTTATTAATTATGAAGAATTTAGCTCATAACTGTTTTCATAATTCACTTCATCTACACATTTTTTGATAATTGCCCTTAAGTCTTTAAATATTTTCCATTATCATCTGTTTAATAACCAACCAAAAAGATCATACATTTTTTTCTTTTAGGTCTATTAAAAATGCCCCTGTCAGAATTCAAACAAGGTACATGAAGCTATGTTTGAAATTATTGATTATTACTAATTTTATATTTTATTCATAAAAAGGACTAACGTTTAAGTCTTTAATCCATCTTGAATTAATTTTTGTATAAGGTGTAAGGAAGGGATCCAGTTTCAGCTTTCTACATGTGGTTAGCCACTTTTCCCAGCACCATTTATTAAATAGGGAATCTTTTCCCCATTGCTTGTTTTTCTCAGGTTTGTCAAAGATCAGATAGTTGTAGATACGCAGCGTTATTTCTGAGGGCTCTGTTCTGTTCCATTGATCTATATCTCTGTTTTGGTACCAGTACCATGCTGTTTTAGTTACTGTAGCCTTGTAGTATAGTTTGAAGTCAGGTAGTGTGATGCCTCCAGCTTTGTTCTTTTGGCTTAGGATTGACTTGGCAATGCGGGCTCTTTTTTGGTTCCATATGAACTTTAAAGTAGTTTTTTTCCAATTCTGTGAAGAAAGTCATTGGTAGCTTGATGCTGATGGCATTGAAGCTATAAATTACCTTGGGCAGTATGGCCATTTTCATGATATTGATTCTTTCTACCCATGAGCATGGAATGTTCTTCTATTCGTTTGTATCCTCTTTTATCTCATTGAGCAGTGGTTTGTAGTTCTCCTTGAAGAGGTCCTTCACGTCCCTTGTAAGTTGAATTCCTAGGTATTTTATTCTCTTTGAAGCAATTGTGAATGGGAGTTCACTCATGATTTGGCTCTCTGTTTGTCTGTTATTGGTGTATAAGAATGCTTGTGATTTTTGTACATTGATTTTGTATCCTGAGACTTTGCTGAAGTTGCTTATCAGCTTAAGGAGATTTTGGGCTGAGACGATGGGGTTTTCTAGGTATACAATCATGTCGTCTGCAAACAGGGAAAATTTGATTTCCTCTTTTCCTAATTGAATACCCTTTATTTCCTTCTCTTGCCTAATTGCCCTGGCCAGAACTTCCAACACCATGTTGAATAGGAGTGGCGAGAGAGGGCAACCCTGTCTTGTGCCAGTTTTCAAAGAGAATGCTTCCAGTTTTTGTCCATTCAGTATGATATTGGCTATGGGTTTGTCATAGATAGCTCTTATTATTTTGAGATACATCCCATCAATACCTAATTTATTGAGAGTTTTTAGCATGAAGTGTTGTTGAATTTTTTCAAAGGCCTTTTCTGCATCTATTGAGATAATCATGTGGTTTTTGTCTTTGGTTCTGTTTATGTGCTGGATTACATTTATTGATTTGTGTATATTGAACCAGCCTTGCATCCCAGGGATGAAGCCCACTTGATCATGGTGGATAAGCTTTTTGATGTGCTGCTGGATTCGGTTTGCCAGTATTTTATCGAGGATTTTTGCATCAATGTTCATCAAGGATATTGGTCTAAAATTCTCTTTTTTGGTTGTGTCTCTGCCTGGCTTTGGTATCAGGATGATGCTGGCCTCATAAAATGAGTTAGGGAGGATTCCCTCTTTTTCTATTGATTGGAATAGTTTCAGAAGGAATGGTACCAGCTCCTCCTTGTACCTCTGGTAGAATTCGGCTGTGAATCTATCTGGTCCTGGACTCTTTTTGGTTGGTAAGCTATTGATTATTGCCACAATTTCAGCTCCTGTTATTGGTCTATTCAGAGATTCAACTTCTTCCTGGTTTAGTCTTGGCAGAGTGTATGTGTCGAGGAATTTATCCATTTCTTCTAGATTTTCTAATTTATTTGCGTAGAGGTGTTTGTAGTAATCTCTGATGGTAGTTTGTATTTCTGTGGGATCGGTGGTGATATCTCCTTCATCATTTTTTACTGTGTCTATTTGATTCTTCTCTCTTTTCTTCTTTATTAATCTTGCTAGCGGTCTATCAATTTTGTTGATCCTTTCAAAAAACCAGCTCCTGGATTCATTAATTTTTTGAAGAGTTTTTTGTGTCTCTATTTCCTTCAGTTCTGCTCTGATTTTAGTTATTTCTTGCCTTCTGCTAGCTTTTGAATATGTTTGCTCTTGCTCTTCTAGTTCTTTTAATTGTGATGTTAGGGTGTCAATTTTAGATCTTTTCTGCTTTCTCTTGTGGGCATTTAGTGCTATAAATTTCCCTCTACACACTGCTTTGAATGCATCCCAGAGATTCTGGTATGTTGTGTCTTGGTTCTCGTTGGTTTCAAAGAACACCTTTATTTCTGCCTTCATTTCGTTATGTACCCAGTAGTCATTCAGGAGCAGGTTGTTCAGTTTCCATGTAGTTGATCGGTTTCGAGTGAGTTTCTTAATCCTGAGTTCTAGTTTGATTGCACTGTGGTCTGAGAGACAGTTTGTTATAATTTCTGATCTTTTACATTTGCTGAGGAGAGCTTTACTTCCAACTATGTGGTCAATTTTGGAATAGGTGTGGCGTGGTGCTGAAAAAAATGTATATTCTATTGACTTCATGTGGTCTCTTAAAACAAGTTGTATTTTTTATAACTGCTCTCATTTTTTAATGTTTTATTTCTTTTAAAAAATGTATTATCCTTGAGTTTGGATATTAAGTGCTCCAGAAATTTCTCTTTTTCTATGGTGTTGAAAAGTACGATTTCTTCTTTTCCCATATATTTAGTTCTATTCACTATTTTGTTTTCATTTATTTCCAAATATTGAATGCACTCAGTGGGCCTATTTCTATTTTCTAGTGCTTGATAGATGGATAGATATTTAAGAAGATAGGGGGATGGATAGATAGATAGATAGATAGATGAATAGCTATAGAAAGATTCTTAGACTTGTTAAAGAAACATTTCAAAAGGGAGAAATGCATAGACATTAAATCTGGCTCTCATTTGAAGATTAGTATCAGTATTGGTCTTGCACCTTTTCCCACTTATTTATTCGAAGAAATTTTTCTGTCAATAACTTCTTTTCTTTTCAATATTATGCATGTATTTTTCCTAAGATAATTAGTAATAATTAATGGCCAAATCCACCATTTGCTCATTCTGCATTTGACACAGAAAATCTCTTTGACCTTTATGCTGTCTACTTTGGCTTCCAGCGAGAAGATAAACATTCCCTGTTTGATCACCTGCTTTTATTTGGATTCTGTTTTTTTTTTTTCTTTCCTAATCCTATTCTCCATACCTGCAGTTAGTGTTCCCAGAGTTGGCACATGCCTCTCTCTCTTGTGGATCTGGAGAGGCATCATTTACAAATTATTTATACCAATAGTTTATACCACTGGCCAAACACTGATGGATTCTAACTCTGTTGAGGGATATATGTGAAGGTCTGTGTGTACATGTATGTATGTGTGTTTGCATGTGTGTGCATAATTTTGTTTTCCTCTAGCAGACACAATTCTAAAAACATTCCCCACCCTCCAACATTCCCATCTTCTGGCTTGATATAGTTTGAATATTTGTTCCTGTCCAAATCTTATGTTGAATTGTAATCTCCAATGTTGGAGGTGGGACTTGGAGGGAGGTATTTGGAACATGGAAGCAGATCCCTCATCAATGGATTGGGCCATCTCCATGGTGGTAAGTGAGCTCTCCTTCTGAGTTCACATGAGATCTGTCATTTACAAGTGCGTGGTAACTCTACCGGGTACTCTTTCTCTCTTGCTATGTTCTTGCCATGTAATATGCCGGCTCTTACTTTGTCTTCTGCCATGATTGGAAGTTTCCTGAGGTCTCCTCAGAAGCAGATGGCCCTATGCTTCTGTACTGCCTGCAGAATCATAAGCCAATTAAATCTATTTTCTTATCTATTACCCAGTCTTGAGTATTTCTTTAAAGCAGAACAAGAACAACCTGATACATTATTATTCAATTATATACCAACCTTGGTACTGCTGTGAAGGGATTTTGCAGATATAATTAATGTCTAATCTCAATTGATCTTAGCATATATATTATCTGGTTTGGCGCTTTCTAGTAAAATGAGCCTATAGAGCAGAAACATTTCTCTGGGTGGTGGCAGAAGAAGAAATGCAGAAAAGGCAGTCAGAAAGATGCAGCAGCAGCAGAAGTCAAAGAGATCTAAATGATGAAAAGCTCACAACATACATTTCTGGCTTTCAATGCTGAAAGACAATGTGAAAAGGAGTGCACAAGCCTCTAGGAGCAGAGAGGGTCACCCAGCTGACAGCCAGCATTGAAGCAGAGACCTAGGACCTGCAGCCACATGAAACTGAATTACGTCAATAGACAGAATGAGATTGGAGTCTGGGTCTTCCTCAGATCCTTCAGAGAAGAGCTCAGCTGGGGACATTTTTTTGGCCACATCAGATCCAATCCAATTATTTGGTTTCTAGATTTCTGAGCCATATAAACTGAGAGGTGATACTCTCACAAACAATACATTTGTGTTGTTTTAAGCCATTAAGTTTGTATCAATTCGCTCTCTAACACTAGAAAATGAATAAACCTGCCATAATGCCTTCCTTCTGTATTTCTCTCCTCCTACATTGTCTAACTAGAAGAGAGAATTTTTTAAATAAGTAAGATTGTGGTTAACAGCCTGCACTTTTTATTAACAGAGACTGGGGCTTGATGACTTATTATCTCTGTGAGTTGGCAAAAATTTCTTCATTTTCTTTATTAAAAACTTCACGTATTTTAAATGGACATAATAACATGCTATGTTCAACAGCTCTAATAAGAAAACAATAATCCATGTGTATTAAGAGTTTTTCACAGTACCTGGAGCAAAGTAACTACTCAATAAGTATAAGATATTACAATTTTACTACTGAAATCTGCCTCCTGTGATTTGGAGAATAAATAAATGCAATTAAAATTTTAAAGCATGTGTCACAGTGTTTGATCAATACAAAGCATTGGTACACTGTGATTAGTGTTAACATTAGTATGAATATCATCAGTTAATTATACTCTTACAAGTTCTCATATCTAATTCATTCACATCAGAAAGCAACCTAGTCATGTCAATAAATCTAATTCACCAATTTAAATTAATAGAAACATACCTTCATATCAATATATTTTTATCTTTTTCTTACCATCTTTATTCTTATTCTTAATTCAGGTTGTCATTGTCTCCTATTTATAATAGAGTAATAATCCTAAATGAGGTATTTATTTAATGTAACTCCTCAGATACAACCACAACATCTCCATGAGAAAGTTCAACCTAATAACCAAAACTGAGTCTGCTATTTTTTTCTGCTGAACTCCTTAACATGTCTTGCCATTGTCTATGGTAAAATCCTAGTCTCTAAATGTTTGACACACATTTCTCCATGCTCTTCTTTCTCAAACCACAACATCTACATGAGAAAGTTCAACCTAATAACCAAAACTGAGTCTGCTATTTTTTTCTGCTGAAATCCTTAACATGTCTTGCCATTGTCTAAGGTAAAATCCTAGTTTCTAAATGTTTGACACACATTTCTCCATGCTCTTCTTTCTCAACTTCATCTCTGCATACTCTCCGCTCCCCCTGCTACCATGATCTTCCAATACTTAGGTTATAATGGTTTATTATGTTGTATTTTGTTTCTACTATTCCCTCTAGATAGAAATTATCTTTTTCTTTGTCTGGCTGAATTGTATTTATTACTGTAGCTACTTTTGCTAATCATCTGAGGTGTTTTGACAAATTCTCACAGCTGGGACACACCCCAAAATAAGTAACTAAGATGTCCAGGGATAGAGCAGGGTCATCGTTTGTATTGCTTCTCAGGGACCCTCATATGCACAGGGTCAAGAAATACTAGTATAACTAAACTGAACTATATCTCAGCATTACTCAGCTCAGTAACAGCCATCCATTGCCTTTAGTGTCTCCACGGGATCCACTGGATCTGCTTTTTTCAAACGAATTACAAAACCTAATAGCAGGAATTTAAAAATCACCTATTTATTTCACAATATGAATCATTTTATCATCAGTATATTCTGTAATTTCTCATGTGTTTCTGCTCACTGATCCTCTGACTTCCCTGTTTTTTGGGCAAATGAGGACTACTACTACATTCATTTATTAATTTATAAACTAGTTCAAAAATGCTACATGCCTTGCGGGTGGGGGGAAGTGGAGGGGTGGGGGTCAGGGGCGGGCTCCAGGCGTTGGCCCTGGAAGTGGGAATACATTGTTGGGAAAAAAGTAATGTGTATCTAATTGTGCTTTAGTGAACTATAATGAGTATATTTGATCCTTTTTTATGTGCAATTAACCCCAGTAATTCTAAATGGTTTTGACATCTTAATATTACTCATTATTATGTAATTAACTCAGCCCTGGTAAAAAATACTGTGCATAATTTTGATATCTAGGATTATTTAAATTGAAGCATTCCAATTAGGGACACAGGTGGCATTTTTCATTGTTATAACTCAGTCAACCATATTTTTCCCAGAAGAATTTTTCAATAATCTTACAATGACATGGAGAAAATATTTATGGTCTATACTGACAAAGAGCATATTTTCCTTGCTATTGTCATCCTACCTGCACAAAGAAGCTTGAATTCAGTCTACATAAATGTTCTCAGAGAGTGAAGATTTTAAAATTCAATCTTCTTGAAGTTCTTTACATGATTTCAGTACAGAATTTGTTTAAATAGAAAAAAATAAGAAAACATTGGGTTTCTTAAAGTTTGATTCAGCTGCCTTTGGAGTTTTGCTATTTTTTAAAATCTCTTCAGAGGTCAACTTTTTTCTAGTTTACTGATTTTATTTTTTATTTTTTAAATTTGGTATTAGCATAATC
Source organism: Pongo pygmaeus (assembly GCF_028885625.2). Lineage (NCBI taxonomy): Eukaryota > Metazoa > Chordata > Mammalia > Primates > Hominidae > Pongo > Pongo pygmaeus. The sequence continues at coordinate 29,913,025 of NC_072377.2, forward strand.
ATAAGAATTGGCAGAGAAAGAAATGGTTCTCAAAAGGCTTTAAGATAACTAATTTCATTATATCTGGGAATAAAGACTTGAAAGTAATAGAAATAATCCTCTCAAAAATTCAGTTAAGCCTATAGTTTCATTTATTTTCTATTGCTCACAAAGATGAGATTTCCCCCAAAGTACAAGTAGTGCTATATTTTTTGTGGACGTTTGAATTTAAATAGGTCACTACAACTGATAAATAATGTTTATCCTATAAATAAATAAAACAATTGGATTTTCCCCATGTGTTTATTAGCTAAGAAACCAAGGTATCGAGAAAAGAAAGTGTGTGAACTAACACATACTAATACATTCTTTTTTTTTTTTTTTCTTTTTGAGACAGACCCTTGCTCTGTCACTCAGGCTGGAGTGCAGTGGTGCAGTCACAGCTCACTGCAGCCTCAGCCTCCCAGGCTCAAGCAATCCTCCCACCTCAGCCTCTCGAGTAGCTGGGACTACAGGCGTGTGTCACTACACCCAGCTAATTTGTGTACTTTTTGTAGATATGGGAATTTACCATGTTGTCCAGGCTGATCTTCAACTCCTGGGCTCAAGTTATCCACCCATCCCGGCCTCCCAAAGTGCTGGGATTACAGTCATGAGCCACCATGCCTGGCCTAGGAACTAATACATTCTTTATTTGTCCCTATTTATCGATCTGGCTTGAGTATAATTCATAAAATACTAATAATTACATTTACAAAGCTAATGATGAACTTTACTAGGTAACACTTGGCATCTTTAATAAGTAGCTGTCATTTAAAAAATATATTTACATTCATGAACTCACTAAATTCTCTCAACAAGCCAAGTACATAGATCAGAAATCTAAGGTACAAATAAATAAGGTCAAGGTCATGCACATAGAAGGTGACAGAGTTGGAATTGATTGTTCCCAGCAAGCTACTCCCCAAGGCACATTTATTTCTATTAATTTTAAGCAACCATAAAGGCTAGAATATTTTTGATGTATTTTAAAGAACATAATTTGCAACTACCAGGACAATCTTACTAATTAAGCAATAACACATCACTGAATATGAAAATGTTTTTTAATATAAGACTTTCAAAATACATAAAGCCTCTAGTTTTTTATCAAGCATTACATGCAATATTAAATTAAATCTAGCCTAAAGCTGCCTCCCTATGTAGTGAACTGCAACCTAATTTAAGATGCAAGCAAATTCCAACCTAAATAAGAGTATATTCTTGTAACACATAGCTGTCTTAGCCAGTGACAGGCTGCTAACTAATCAGACAATAGCTATAAAATGCAAATGCTGAGCTGTAGCAAGTCAAGCTGTTTCTACATGATATTGCCTTTTACTGTCTATAAATGGTATCTGTCCACCTTGTTGGTGGACAGCTGATGATTAGGAGAGCTCTCTAAAACTCTCCTGGTTCTTAGTGCTGCCTATTCATCAGTTGTTCTTTACTCAAATAAATTCTGCTAAATGTAATTTATCTAAAGTTTTTCTTGTTGCACACATCTTACCTGGGTCAAATAGGCTCAACAAATCTGGGAAATGTTTTTAATTATAGACAACATCTTATGGGTAATGTGTGCATAATCTTTTCCCCCTATTTTTAACACAATCATAAATATTTATGCACTTAATGAGTGCTTCAAAATTTCTGAAAACAAAATAGTAAAACAAAAAATGATTAAACATTTTTAAAGCATTTCTTTCAGTAATTAATAAAACTGATGATTAATGAATATCAGAGAAAATATAAAACATGTGAGAACTATCAATGAAACTGGAAAAATTGACATTTAGAGAACACTACAAATAACAGTTACAGAATACACATTTTTTTTTCTGATACAAATTGCCATTCACCAAGATAGACCAGTTTCTGGGCCAAGTAATAGAACTTATTAAACTTAAAACAGTCTGTCCTCTGATCACAGATTTAGTTAGTTAAGATGCATACTAACAACTATATTTAGTAAATCACCAAATATTTGGAATTAAACAACATATCTATATAAACACTGAATCAAAATTAAAACATTTTCAGAAAAATGTTTAGAGAAATTAGAAAACATTTCAAGTTTAATAATAAAAATATAGCCTATCTGAATTTGTGTGATAGGGCTACAGCATTACTTAAAAGGAATTCTTATTATGAAAGTTCTATATTGGAAAGCAAAAATGTTTCAAAGCAATGATATATGTTTTTACATTAAAAAAAATTTTTAGGCTGGGCACGGTGGCTCACACCTGTAATCCCAGCACTTTAGGGGGCTGAGGCAGGCAGATAACGAGGTCAGGAGATCGAGACCATCCTGGCCAACAGGGTGAAACCCCATCTTTACTAAAAATACAAAAAAAAAAATTAGCTGGGCGTGGTGGCGTGTGCCTGTAATCCCAGCTACTTGGGAGGCTGAAGCAGGAGAATCGCTTGAACCAGGGAGTTGCAGGTTGCGGTGTGTGGAGATCACGCCACTGCACTCCAGCCTGGCAACAGAGCGATTCTCTGTCAAAAAAAAAAAAAATTAAAGTGCAATTTAACCCATGGTAAATACAAGGAAAGAAATAATAATGAAAAGTAATATATGAAATAAAAAAAGGAAAAAGACTAAAAGATATAAGAAAAAATTAAAAAGAGCAAAGAGCAAAGTGTAGTTATTTGAAAAGATTAATAAAGTTAGTAAATTACAAGCCTTCAAAACTATTAAAGAAGTGAAAAAACATACATGCACACGGTTTACTAGTAATAGGAATGAATGGAGACATCATTACTGATTCTTCAGACATTGAAAGTATAATCATGAAAATTTACAAACAACTTAAAGTTAATAAAGTGATAACATATTTAATACAAACATTTATAAAATTTGGGAAACAATTTCAGTAACTTTAAAAAAAGTACCAAAACAGTCAAAATAGAAAATCTGATTAGCCTTATATTATTAGAGAAATTTAATTTTTAAGCACAAATCTTATTCGCAGAGAAAATTTATTAAAGTGGCTTTCCAGATCAATGCTAAATAAAGAGGGAATACTCCTCAACTCAATTTTGAAACCAGCACATCCATGATACCCAAATTTGTTATAGATGATACTAGACACCAGAAGTGCCTTAGAGGAGTTGCAGAAAGATCCCCTGAGCGCCTGGGGCTACCATAATCCATAGACCATTCTCATGATGTGCCTGACATTTCAACTGATTAGTCTTCCCTGGCTTGTCTCAGGGCTGCTGGGCAGCTAGAGCACTCAGTCAACAGGTCCAAGTGGGCTGCTTCTGTCTCTAGCAAGGGGGCCCAGTTGGAGCTTGAGGACAGTCTGGTCTCCGAGAAGATGACCATCAGCCCCCTGGAGAGCTGGCTAACCTCTTTGATTTCTCTTGTCCAGACTGGATACTGGGACTGCAGAGATTGTGACTCCAGCCCATTTCTACAAGTGTCCCCTTAGCCAGGTAAGGGAGGGAGAGGCCTAGCAGGAGGCCCGAGGGAGTCTAGGATGCACCCTGTAGGCATGTAACGTGAAAATGTGCTGAAAATCCATGGTGGGACAATGAGCCACCACAAATACCACAAACTGGTCAAGAGGGCTTAGTTCCTGGGGCAGTAGGGCCAGGAAAAATGCCTTTGATGGCAACAGATTCGGTTCCAGAGAAACCTGAGGTACATATGGCTGAAGGCAGATCAAAGAGACATCTCAGGGGCAGGCAGACACCCAAGATCTACTTGAAGAGTAAGTGTGACTAGTGTTCCACACCCCGTTGCATCCTGTTGCTGCTGGTGATCTATTGTAATAAATGTGCAAAGAGTTTTTTAAAAAAAATTAAAAAGAGAAAATTACAGACCAATGTCTTTCTTGACTACAGATAAAAAATCCTCAACACAATGTTAATATTCATGTACAAAAATATATCATTTTTAAGTTGAAAATATACCTTTTGATGTAATATTATATTTTAATATTTCAAAATCAATGTTACTTACCACATTAACATAATAAAGAAAAAGTATCTCATAAAGTCATCTCAATAGTGCAAAGAAAGTATTTGCAATATTCACAATCTATTCATAATTTAAAAAAATCATCCAACTGGGAATAGAATAAACACTTCTCAATTTAATAAAAGTCATTTTTAAAAATTCTGAAGCTAAAATCAGATTTAATGGCAAAAGACTGAATACTTCCTAAGAGTTGCAACAAAGCAAAGATGTCCCACTTTAAAACTATCTTCAAATCATCTAAGTATCTATGTTAAGAAACAGAAAAATCTAAAAACATAAATAAGTGATTTTTGGCAAGTTCACAAAATGCAAGATTTATATATAAAAGGAATATGCATTTTTACATATCAGGGATAAAAAATGGAATATAAAATTAAAATTAAGACATTCTTTACAATAGTATCAAAAACAAAATACTTAGGAACGATTGCTAGAAATTAAGGAAATTAAATAAAAGATCAAGTTTTTAAGTTGGAAGACTTTATAACTTCCTGTAATCCTGATCAAAATCTCAGCAAGAAATTTGTGAAGTTGACAAAAGATTGTATAATTTAATGTAAATGCAAGTGGCCTAGAATAGTCAAAACTATTTGGAAAAAGAATTTAAAAGTTTACAGACACTTAACTATTTGATTTCAAGACATATAATGAAGCTTTATTACATATAAGCTTCATTACATGTCTTGAAATCAAATAGTTAAGAGTAATCTTGATTAAGAGTAATCAAGGCAGTATGATATAGGCATGAGGGCATTTTATTGTTTTTAAATTATATTGCAATGTATTTAATTTAAAAATCTAAATTAAGGTTTAGGATATATTATTACAGTTATAACTTCTTTTCTATATTATCACAAATGAGCATTCCTAATATTTGAAACAGTAGAAATATTATATTTTAATTGAATTGCATATGTTTGCTGGAATGAATGGTCTATGGAGTTTCTCTTAAACATCTCTTTGCCTATTAATCATCATGCTTCTCTAATGTAACACTTAAAATGAGTTATATAAACACAGCAGACAATGTTGTCTTCCTTTTTTCTAACATTCATTAATAGCTCATGCCCCCTTCCAGATATACTTATCTACAATGACAAGCTGGTTGGGCAGTGAAATAAATGGTCCTGAGCACTGCATACTGCAGAGAACACAGGGGAACAGTGAAGAGAGCAAAATATTCCTATAACAGGGGCAACTTCAAGAACAGCTAAAATTGTGGCCAGAGCAATATCCAACTTATTTGGCCAGGGGTGATAGAGAAACAATTCACTTCTTAAAGGAAAATATAAAATTTTACTGTAACTTGTATGGTGTGTCATAGTGAAGTAAAAACAGCCCAATATATTAGGCCATAAAAGATGTTAACAGGAAAGGACTGAGTCATGAAATTAGTCTAATTTCTCTTCATGTTTAACTAATTTTCATGTACATTTGTAGAGTTTATATCATTTTTCTCAAACCCTGGAAATGAGTCCCTCAAATTTCCAAATGCTGCTACCACCAGATTGCTATACAAAAGCTGTTTTGCTCCAGGTCCGTTCCTACTGTTCTCATTCATTCCACCACTACAGGTTCTGACCATCTGGCAGGCTGCTTCTCAACATTGTCAATGTGAGTGCTGTCACATCGCACACCCCCGGGGGATATCTTGAGTAATTACTCATCCTAAGCAATAATAACACCTCTTGAGGCCAAGAACAAGTTGTTTATATATCTATACTGCCCCCAGCATTATCTAGGCATTTAAATTGAAAAATTAAATAAGCTTTCTAAAGCTAGCTATTAACCACTGCTCAATACATCAGTAACTGCTAGGTATGTAGACCAGATAGCATTAATGCAACCTACAAGACACTTTCCCAAGTTATTTTGTTTGGTGGACACTATTCAAAAAAAAATGACCTATTGCTTCTGATGCAGATATAAATTATGTAGAAATGTCCGGGCATCTTTGCATAACAGGTTTCCTCTTCAAATGCAAAGATGTCTTTTGAGCAATAATATTGTTCAGTAATGGGCACATATTTCATAGAATTTTAACAGGGAAAATTAGAATTCAAATATGAAACTAAAGTGTTCTGAAATTTTTCACCCAGTTTCATTCTGTAGAATAAAGCATACCATTAAATTTTATCTCATATGACCTTCTAAAAATTCTATGAATTCAATATTCTATAAAGACTGGAAAGATGTACTATCAAAACTATGAGCTTGGAGGATGTATGCTTTAAAGAAGTTTCTTAAAAATATACTCTCAGAAAATATATAGTGAGTGTCATTTTCATAGGGTTATGGAGAAGCTATGTCACATTTGAGAAATCATTGGTTATATCAGTGTCTGAGTTATATCAATGTCTGAGTCCATTTTGTGCTGCTATAACAGAATACCTGAGATTGGGTAATTTATAATGAACAGAAATTTATTTTCTCATGGTTCTGGAGGTTGGGAAGTCCTGTATAAAGGTGTTGGCATATGGTGAAGGCCTTTTTATGTGTGTCATCACATAGCAGATGGGAGAAGAGCAGAAAGCTCACTCTTGAAAGCCCTTTTTATAATGGCATTAATCTATTCATTAAAGCAGAGCCTTCATAACCTAAACACATTCCATTAGGCCCCAGTTCCCAATACTCTGTTGCATTGATGGTTAAATTTCAACATGACTTTTTGAAAGGACAAACATTTAAACCATAGCAAGCCATAAACCATCTTACCTAAAAGCTCTGATTCCCTAGATGTAACTCATGCCATGTCACAACATAAAAAGGCGTGTGTGTGTGTGTTTGTGTGTGACATTTGAAAAAATAACGGAGTCAAGAATGTCACTCTCATTTTCCCCTTACCCTTCTCTCTGAGCCAGGTCATAAAACCTAGAAAGATTTTTTTCCTGATCTTTCTGAAAAGCACTTCACAAGATCCTCATTTCAGAGGTATCCACCCTACACATGAAGGAAAGGAATGTTCTTATCTGAAAACATCAGAAAACAGAGAAGAATCTGAAGAAACAGATCTAAGTCCCCCAAGTTAATCACAGATCATATCCAATCAACCTTCTACACAATTATCTACTTTTTAAAATCAAATATAGCATAAAATACATAGACTTCCCTACTTCTTTTGAGTTTTCAGTTCTAAAGGCTCTGTGTAATGTAAAACATATATTAGATAAATGTGTGTGCTTTACTGTTGTGTTTGTCTTTTGTTATAGGGATGTTAACCATGAACCTAGCAATAGGTCAAAAAAGAATTATTTTCTCAAACCTAAATGCCTAAACTCAAACCTACAAACCTAAATGTCAATAGTTTGCTATTTGCTTTTCCTTCAGTTGCAAAATTCATTATTTGTGAAATGAGCTTCAGGCAACAGAGAGGCTGCTTTTTGTATCTTTCTCTTTCAAAACCCACCTCATACATACACACACACAATGCAATGTAGGCCGCATCTGCATAGCTATCAAAAACTTCTTCATGTTCCAGTCTCCAATTACTGAAGGTAGGTTAAATACAAGTGATGATGGCCATGTGCATGATGTAAAAATATCTTTCCAATGAGCTCATTAGAGTGAAAAATTTTACTTCATAAAAAATTACATTTTTCACGCAAGGAAGAACATCTATAGGTTTACCCATTTACTTTTTATAAAATACTTTAAATTAGTAATTGAATAGTAATATTTTTCAATATTGAATAATAAATTTTTACCAGTTAACTTATGTGCTCTTGGCTGAATTATGAATGAGAAAGAATAATATGCCAAAGTTATGTTGCAGCATTAAACCCCTACCTTTGGTGGTCAATCTTAATTCCATTAATACTATACTTGGCTTTATAACTCGTCAACAAAAAGATCAGAAGTCTTTGTGACTGCATTGGGCAATACAGTTTTCTGCACAGCCACATTACCATAATTATGTGTTGACTACATTGTCTAATATGCCAATTCCCTAAAAAATTCACCTGAAGTTACTTTTTGTGTAGCTAAAAATAGCCACTCTAATCATTTAAAAATGTCTAAAATCATCAGATACTTATTTGACTTATCATTTGCAAAATTATTCTGACCTGATAATATAAAACACAATATGTAAAATTTAAGAAAAAACTCTTCAGTAATATCTATAGGCAGTTTGATTTGTGAAAGTGTAGCTCAGAAAACTAATCTGAGCTGGATGCAGAGAATTTGTCATAATTCACATGAGATAATACTTAGATCTGTGGAGCCACTGTTATATTTGTTGGGTAGAACAGACACAATAAAGAAATGGTAAAATACAGGCATATGGAAGAATATGTGCATTTATTGAACAATAAATAAAAAATCAATAAAGAAATGAGGGAGCAGTTTTCACAGAAATAAAAGATGGACAAGTCATAAACCTAGGCAGAAAAGTATCATGAAAGGAGATATGCCTCACATGGTAGAAAAACTAACTTTGCAGGGAAAGGATTTGAAAAAGTCATTATTGTGGGTGTTTCCGTTTTCCAAAGCCGTTCTATTATAGAGCATAAGATAAATCCACCAGTGCATGCTAATAATATCTTACCATCTGTCTAGTTAGGCCAAATACAAATTTAGATAATCACATTTATTTAATGGTTCTGTTTGCAAATTTGAAGAAAGCAAAGTTTTGTAGACTTTGCTAATCATTCTATACTATTATCAGTCATCATCCACACACACGTATTTACAGAGTAATCATAATATAAATATAAACATTTATATAGGGCTTACTATGTTTATATATGAAATCATTCAATCTTCCCATCAACTCTATGATGTACATATGTGTTCCCCATTTTATTGATGAGAAAATTACTGTCAAATAATCCCAGACTACCTGTATGCTTTGGAAGAGAGATTCAAACCCAGGCAATCTGGCTCCAGGGTTCACGTTCTTAATTAACATGCTATACTTGATTTTCTTATTGAATGGACCTTACAACCTTTTTGAACCAAATTCATTTCATGAAAAACCAGATGTGTAGTAGCCTGGTGTCAAAATAAAATTTTACTTATGTTGCAAAAATTTTTGAAAAAAATTGCAAGACAAAAATTTGCACACCTAATGATAAATTCCTAAACACACAGCCTGATCTTTACAATGAAATTTGAAATTTGAAATGGAACAAATAAGTAGTATTTTCTGATTAATTAATTAAAGATTATTTTCCATATCCGTGTACATATACACATACACAAAAATATAGACCAATATTAATATATACAGATATATACACACTGATAAGTAATATATTAATTTTTATAAATCTAAGGAAGAAAGGATTTTAAGGAAAAAGACAAATGAAAAAGAAATATTCATTAGTTCATAGTAAAGTAAAATATTATTAAATATGATAGCCTTATGCAATTTTAATTTCCTATTTCCTCAATATCAAGGAATATCTTTATATTGTAAGATGCAGGTTTTCACATATGTTAATGTATCTATAAGTGGAACATATCCTGAGTTCAATGGTTATCATTGCCATTGGCCAGGTGGTAGACATGGTAACAGTAGTTTACAGCCTGAACATGGCTGAACCTTATTATTTCTGTTAGTGTAACTAGATATCATGAAACTTTTGAAGTTTCAATTGATAATAATTTAAGAATTATTTGAATAATAAAATGGATCTTCTCTATTTTTCTGCAATACTATTCATTGTCAACTTCAGGTGACACAAAAACAAGGACTCAAAATTTGGGCAACAGTTATTAATGTATTAGCTGAAACATCTGAAAGACATCCTAAAGCAAGTTTCTTAAAAAAGTGCTGTACTACTAACACTACTGATAGCACAGAGGAGTGTACTGAATGAAAAACACAAATTTCAATGTCTTTAGGAGAAAAATTATTTAGAAGAGTTCGATTTTATAAGTGAAAAAGTTTTAGTATACTTTCATATTTTCATTGTTTTTTGTACATGTAAGTGTAATAAAATAAAAATCTATGTCTAAATAAATCTAAATGAGCTCTTTTAGTAAATATAAAAATCTCAAAAAGTCTTATTGATAAGTAAACACTATGTTGTAGTTAATTGGCACTTTTTATTTATTTATTTATTTATTTATTTATTTATTTATTTATTTTGAGACAGAGTCTCGCTCTATCACCCAGGCTGGAGTGCAATGGCACAATCTCGGCTCACTGCAAGCTCTGCCTCCCAGGTTCATGCCATTCTCCTGCTTTGGCCTCCCGAGTAGCTGGGACTACAGGCGCCCACCACCACACCCGGCTAATCTTTTTTTTTGTATTTTTCAGTAGAGATTGGGGGGGGTGTTTCACAGTGTTAGCCAGGATGTTCTGTATCTCCTGACCTCGTGATCTGCCCACCTGGGCCTCCCAAAATGCTGGGATTATAGGCGTGAGCCACCGCGCCCGGCCTATACACTTTTTATTTTTGTTAACTTTTTTAGCATTCAGTAAAATAATTGTGTATCTAAACGATGAAAATGTCTTAGATGTGATAAAATAAAGTAAAATTTTCTAAATATCTTAAATTTTTTCCTCAGGGAAAAAAGAAATTTTAAATTCATATTTTAAGTATAATACAAGTAGAGTAGTGAAAAACTAGGAAGAATTCAGAAAATGACTATTATCCTACAATACAGTATGTTTCCAATTATTACTTAAAAGCTATGAAGTTCAAAATGGAGATCATTTTATGCTCTATTTCTAACACTGAGTTATAAGTATAAAAATTCCTTTCACTAATTATATTGCTGTACTTATATGCATCAACTGTCTATTTTTCAGGGACATTAGGGGACTACATGTTGAAAATTTTAATTATAGTTATGCTACTAGAAGTGTAATTATAGTTAGCCCACTCAATAGCCTGGTGTTTTATTACAAGGCTCACAAATGTTTTAAGAAATTAATACACCTGAATTTCTAGGTCACAGCATATGTACGATTATTATTACAACACAATTTATATGATAATGTAATAGTAATACAATAACATGAGAGCATACTTAATTTAGATATAGATATAATTCTAAGAATTCAATGAAATTTGAATATATAAAATAGTAATAATTTAGACATATGCATACACATATCTCTAGGTAAAGCTTTTTTATTTTGTCATTTTACCTAACCTTTTATGTATGACTTTATGGTTGTATATTTAATTCTAATTAATTAGTGTATACTTTTAAATCACTGTAAGTAAAAATTGCAAGTTGTATACATTTTAAATCTAATAATTGCCAATAATTTCTATAAATGCACTTAATCCTAACTCCAACTTCAGAAAATTGCTGAAAAAGATATCAATGTCACTTGGAAATCAAGGAAAGACTCAATCCTAAAAGACTGATTAACCTACTCATTAAATTTGAGAGAATATTCAGCCTCTCTTCTGGTTGAAAGTGTTTATTAGTGCATAGCTGATATTTTCAGGAAAAAACATGGATAGTTTTCTAAAATTCTGAAAGTTTTTGAAGGGTAAACCATAAAATTATATCAAGCTGAAAGTAACCCAAATTCCTTGTTTGGGTTTTTTCCACAATTTTAGAACATTTCTTTTTCTTTCTCTCTCTTTTTTTTTTTTTTAAGAGTATGCAGATATTAGATAGGATGAATCTTCAGGAAGCCACACACCGAATGATTTACCTTTTGTTTGTTTCATGCTAATTTCCAGAGCTGGTGAGGAACAGAGAATAAAACCAGTCCTTTGTTAAATTGACTTGACTCACCATATTTGTTTTCCTACTTCTTATTTTCTTAGGGGTTGGCCATTCCTAAAGTTAAGTAACAAACAATGAGAAACCAAAAAGAAAAATCTTTCTGGAAGCTAATTTTTTATTGTCAACGCACATTCCCCTTTGGCAGATTTAGGCAGTGATTGTGTGTCCCATACCTGCTGCTTTTTCTTTGCTTCCTTATATTTTATTCCTCAGTTTGTATTTTCTGCTAGTGAATCAAATCAACAGAATGAAAGCAACATGAGTTTGCTTTATTTCAGGTTCCCAGGCTGGCCATTCATTTTAATTCAGCAAATGAGTAGTAGCTCAAGGTAGTGAAAAGAAATACCTCATTTTAGTGAAAGAGTGTCTTAAGCAATTGCAATATAAAACTCACATTACAAAGACAATGGAAGTTTGAACTACCAGTTTTTGGAGTGTCAGAACTGTGCAGAGCATACAAGACAGAGTTTACACTAGGGTTCTTCTGTTATGATATCACTGGCGAGAAAATATATACATAAGCAAATACTTCAGTGAATATGAATTTATGCATTCTGAAAATTTGTTTAAAGCCATCAAAGTTTTAAATGTATTAAAATTATTTGAACCCATGTAAATTGTTAATGCCTATTGGTTAAACTTTTACCATCAGAAAAATACAAAGCCCTCTGTGAAACCCTATCTCTAACTTCTTTTCCAAGCTTATCCCACAGCAGACTTTATGAAATCTTCCTTATCTTTCAAGATTTGGCTCAAGTTTAACTTCCTTCAAACTATAATTATCAATCTTCCTCAAACTAGAATCAATTGTCAATCTTGACATCTTATCTGTGCCCTCTGTACCCTCTTTGAACTTCCCCCTTCTTACTTTATACACTTCTATCATTTAAAAATAATTTGGTTTTGGTACAATATGGCCTTTAACCCATTTGCATCCCAACATGTACAGCAGATCTTAGAATTTCATACCCAGTCAACAAAGGTTTATTTATGTATAAAGGGGCCAAACTTTACATAAAACTGTGAAAAAATCATTTAAAAACTAAATAACACTGAATATAACTGTATATAAAGTTGCAAAAAGCGGTTGTAGTTGGCAACATTATAAACATTTGAGGGGAGAGAGAGAGATCCTCTCTAAACCCATACACTTCTCCTTTGAAAACACCAGCCAGTAAAGAATCCCAAGAGGATAAGAGATTATTTATCTGATTAAATAAAGATTTATGAGACAGTTTTAATTTCCAGTAATTCCCATTTCAACAGTATTGTGTGTTTAATATAGACTATTTAATTGTTTCAGCTGCATGTTTTATGGAAAATCATTCGCAAAATGCAACAAACCAAGAGGAACTGGTAATCCATTACAACATTTGTAGGTTGGTTAATGCCTTCTTTGTAATCCTGATTTAGAATTCAGTGAGGCAGGTGTAGATTGTCATGAAATGAACATTGGTGCACATTTACTATATTGCCACAGGGATATTTGAATTGATCAACATGTGGTCGTGAAATAGTGATGTATGCTTTAAACTTAGGAATCACTGAGTATGTTAGCAAGGGTCTGCATTTACTGAAGGAATGGGAAGCCACCTAATAGAGAATACTACTCACATCTTACCATTGAGAAAAAGTCAGTTAACTTACAGAATCATAACTTTCTGGAACCTATCAGAGAACTGATGTGTAAGACAAGTGAAATAAATTTCGCAGGATGATGAGCACCTTCAAAGATAGGGTACACAAACTATATCACTTTGGCAGAGGATATACCTTCCAAGGCCTAAATTTGTTGAAAGAAAATCAATAACTAACCCTGCCCCACCATAAGCATTCCATCACAAAACACACAACCATAGCCTATCTGTGTTGCATGTCTTTTAAGCCTGCTGAAAGATGAGAGTGGAAAAGGAATAGTGAGAAAAACCCTCCACATCACCAGGGCTCTACTATGCACAATGTATGTCAGGATTTAAAGAGAGCAGTAATCTTAAATTAATTATAGTCCTATAGTCCTTCACCAAAAAGTTTAACTACTGACTAGATTGCCTCTGCACTTTACACAAATGTCTTGACAAAAGAAGAGATGATGTGCACATGAGTAGGCGAAAGCTATATTTTTCTCAGCCTCTACTATTCTTTTGTATATAATTCCTGGCATATAATAAAAAATTTAAAAACTAAAAAAGAAAAACTGATGCAAAACTTATCAAAATTGACTCATCAACAATATATGAAGACATCAAAAGCTCCAGAACCATAGAAGACAAAGATTTTGGATGAAATAGAAAAACAAATAAAAATATCTCTTATTATCAACTAAAAAAATCTTGTTAAAAAGGTAGAAATAAAATGAAATATGGACAATTGTAAGAGAAATGAAAAGTATACATAAAGAATAAAATATAACGCAAAAAATAAAATTTAAAAAAATCAGCTGTTTCACAGATGATGAATACCTACCATTGGCTATCAGTAAATCGGACACCTCAGATAAAAGAATTAGCAAACTTGTAAACAGGACAACAGAAAGTATAGGAATTGAAACAAACAAACAAACAAACAAAAAGATTGGAGGAAAAACACATCAAAAACAAAAATTAGGACAGAGCATCTGAGAACTGAAGGGCAGTACAAACGATCTAGCATACATATATATGAACTCCCAGAAAATGATAAAGAAGAATGAGTCAGAAAACAGTTGAGTAGATAATTATTGACAATTTTTAAGACATACAGACATCAAACAAAAACAATTCCAAAAATCTGGGAGAACAACAAACAGCATGAACACAAAGAAAAAATGGATCAAGATGGATCATGGTCAAGCATCTGAAAACCAAGGTTATAGAGAAATTATTTTTGGCATCCTGGGGTTGGAGGTGAGGAAAAAGAGGAATTACATAAGGAGAAAGGAAGAATAAAATAACAGCCAACTTCCTATAAAAAGTTAGCAATTCAGCAGATGATGGAAGGACATTTTTCAGGACCTAAAAGAAAAATAATCCATTCACAGACACAGATAAATGTAAAATATATTTTTTTTTCTAAGAAGAACTGAGAAAGCCATTTCTGGCAGCACTGCAATACAAAATTAAAAAGTAGAATTAACTTTTTAACTAGAAAATATTTTAGTAACAGAAGGAAATTTGTATCTAAATTTAAAATTATTGAACATCAGAATTGGTAAAAATGAAGATAATAAAGCTATCTCTTTACTGTAAAATTGTTCAAAGATAAATTACTATCTAAAGCAAAACTAGTAACAATATATTATTGGACTTCTAAGTATGTATAAATTTTGTGATAATCACAGCCCTTAAGAATTGGAGAAAGACTGTAAGTACATTGTTGTATGATTTAGACACGATTTTGAAGTGGTATAATAATAATTGGAGGTCTATAGAATTAAACATGTTGTATGATCCATGGCAACCACCAAACAGTTAAATTTAAAATGTATAATAGGACAAGAATGAAGATAAAAAATCAAAATAATAGAGTAAGGAAGTAAAAAAGAGGAAAAATTATTGCAAAAAGAGACTTAACTGTATTATGTCTGTGAGAAATTCCTTTGAATGAAATATATAGATAGGTTAGATGTATAAATAAGAAAAATACAGTATGTAAATGCCAAAATTAACAAGACTACTGTGGATATATTGATTTCAGAAAAGCTATATACCAGAATGAGTAATATTCCTGTGGCTAAATTGAGATCTTACATAATAATAAATCATCCCTTTCATGAAGTATATCTAACATTCAAAAATATGTATGTACCTAATATAAAAGCATTGAAATATTTAAAGTAAAAATGAGTAAAAAATAGAGTATACACATTTAAAAGTATAGGTGGAAACTTCAGTATTTCTAATTTGTTTAAAAACTAAATAAAAAACAATAAATAGTACAAATTCCAAAAATGACTTGGTCAAACTTATATCTTGTATTAGGCTGTTATTGCCTCACTTTAAAGAAATACCTGGCCAGGTGCAGTGGCTCATGCCTGTAATCCCAGCACTTTGGGGGCTGAAGCAGGAGGATCGCTTGAAGCTAGGAGTTCAAGACAAGCCAGGCCAACACAACAAAACCCTGTCTCTACTAAAACTAAAAAAAAGTAGCTGAGCCGGGTGGTGCACACCTGTAATCCCAGCTACTCAGGAGGCTGAGGCATGAGAAGTGCTTGAACCGAGGAGGCAGAGGTTGCAGTGAGCGGAGATAGCTCCACTGCGTTCCAGCCTGGGTGACACAGTGAGACTCTATTAAAAAAAAAGAAAAAAAAAAGTAAGTAAATGAAACAACCTGAGCCCAGGTAATTTATAAAGGAAAAAAGTTTAATTGGCTCGCTCCTGGTTCTGCAGGTTCTACAGGAAGTGTAGTACCAACACCTACTTTTGGAGAGGGCCTCAGGGAGCTTACAGTCATAACAGAAGGTGACAGGGAGACAGTATGTCACATGACAAGAGTGGGAGCAAGAGAGCAAGTGGGGAGGTGGCTACATACTTTTAAACAACCCAGTCTCACTCACTAGGACAAAGAACTCACTCACTAGGACAGCACCAAGCTACTCATGAGTGATCCACCCTCATGATCAAAACACCTCCCACCAAAGCCTACCTCCAACACTGGAGATTACATTTCAACATGAGATTTGAAACTTCGCACCAAAATAAACTATACTTTGAGCCACAAAACAAATCTCAAAAATATTTCACAGGATTGAAATTATATCTCCAGGTGGATACTGAAAAAAAAAATTGAAATTATATAGTGTTGTTTAAGAATATTCAAAATTAACCTTGAAATCCAAAACAACATACTCAAAAGCTAAACTACATATTTTTAAATGGCCATGGGAATTTAGAAAATCTTTATAATTTTATGAAACTGAAAACACACACAATATTGTAGGATGCTGCTAAAGCAGTTCATAGTGTAAAATTAATAATATAAAATTCGCATAAAAAGGAAATCTAAACTAAATGTCCTACACTTCAACCTTCTGAAAGTAGAAAATAAATAGCAAATTAATCTCAAAGGAAGTGATGAGAAGACAATAATTTAAAAAATAGGGCCAGGCACGGTGGCTCAGGCCTGTAATCCCAGCATCTTGGGAGGCCAAGTCGGGCGGATCACAAGGTCAGGAGATTGAGACCATCCTGGCTAACATGATGAAACTAAAAATACTAAATTCTACTAAAAATACAAAAATTAGCCAGGTGTGGTGGTGCACGCCTGTAGTCTCAGCTACTCAGGAGGCTGAGGCAGAAGAATCACTTGAACCCGAGAGATTGCAGTGAGCCGAGATTGCACCACTGCACTCCAGCCTGGCTACAGAGCGAGACGCTGTCTCGAAAAAAAAAAAAAAAAAATTAGAAAAGAGTGATATATAAAACAAAACCAATTGAGAAAAAATCAAATACAGCTCAAAACAAGGTTTATTAAAAAGAGTATAGCATTAATAAAACCCTAACAAGATTAAAATAATGAGTAAATGTCACACAATTGTTTTCTTTTTCATTTTAGATTTGGGGTACATGCATGGGCTTGATATATTAATATATTACATAACGCTGAGGTATGGGATTCAGTTGAATCCATCAACCAAATGGTGAACCTAGTACACAATAGGTAGTTTTCAACTCTTATCCTCTCTTTCCTTCCCCAACCCTTTGACGTCTCTAGTGTCTATTGTTCCCATATATATACATCCAAGTGTACAAAATGTTTAGTTCCTGCTTATAACTGAGAACCTGTGGTCTTTGTTTTTCTGTTTCTGTATTAATTCATTTAGGATAATGGCCTTCAGCTGCATTCATGTTGCTGCAAGGTACATGATTTTGTTTTTTTATGACTACATAGTATTCCATGTGTATATAAACTCCGTGTCATTCCACACTATACAATTGATAGGTACCTAGACTGATTCTATGTCTTTGCTATTGTGAATCATGGTGCGATAAACATGTGAGTGCAGATGTTCTTTTAGTAGAACAATTTATTTTACTTTGGGTATATACCCAGTAATAAGATTATTGGGTCAAATGTTAAGTATGTTTTTACTGCTTTGAGAAATCTCCAAACTGTTTTCCACAAGGGCTGAACTGATTTACATTCCCACCGACATTGTATGAGCTCTCTCTTTTATCTATTATAATTATTTTTTTTTACTTTTAATAGCCATTCTTGACTAGTGTGAGATGATATCTCATTGTGGTTTTAAGTTGCATCTTTTCATGTTTGTTGACTGCTTGTATGTGCTCTTTTGAGCAGTTTCTGTGTTCTTTGCTTATTTTTTAATGCTTTCGTTTTGTTTTTTTCTTCTTGATATGTTTATGTTCCTTATAGATACTAAATATTAGTCCTTTGTCGGGTGTATACTTTGCAAATATTTTGTCCCATTACGTAGGTTGTCTGTTTACTGTGCTGATAGTTTCTTTTGCTGTGAAGAAGCTCTTTAGTATAACTAGATCCCACTTGCCAATTTTTGCTCTTGTTGCGATTGCTTTTGAAATCTTCATTATGAATTATTTGCAGGTTCCTATGTCCAGAATGGTATTACTTAGATTGTCTTTCAGGATTTTTGTAGTTTCAGGTTTTAAGTCTTTAGTTCATCTTGAGTGGATTTTTGTAGTTTCAGGTTTTAAGTCTTTAGTTCATCTTGAGTTGATTTTTGTATATAGTGAAAAGTAAGGGGTACACCTTCATTCTTCTGATTATGCCTAGTCAGATATCTCAGCACTATTTATTGAATGGAGTGTTCTTTCTCCCATTGTTTTTGTTGTTGTTGTTGTTGGCTTTATCAAAGATTAGATTTTTGTAGGTGTGTGGATTTATTACTTGGTTGGCTATTCATCGCTAACCTCAACGATGAACAACATATCCAAAAAATAGGAGGATTATTCAAGACTTTACCCTTCACTTCCTCCATTCTATTTCATTGTTCTACTTTTGCACCAACACCTGCTGTTTTGGCTTATGTAGCCTTGTAGCATAGCTTGAAGTCAAGTAATGTGATGTCATTTATTCTTTTTTGCTTAGGATTACTTTAGCTATTCAGACTTTTATGGTCCCCTATAAATTTTAGAATAGTGTTTTCTAATTATACGTTGGTGTTTTGATAGGAATTTTAATGAATCTGTAGATTGCATTACGGCAGTATGGACATTTTTAACAATTCTGATTCTTCCAGTCAATGAGCATGGTATATGGTATGTTTTTTTCCAATTTTTATGTGTCATCTATGATTTCTTTTAGAAATGTTTTGTAGTTCTCCTCATAGAGATTTTTACCTCCTTTGTTAAATGTATTCATAGGTATTCTTTGTGGTTATTGTAAGTTAGATTATATTTTTGATTTGGTTCTCACCTTGAACATTATTGTTGTACAGAAATGCTAGTTTTTGTACATTAATTTAGTATTCTGAGACTTTGCCAAAGTCATTTATCAGGTTTAGGTGTCTTTGGGTGGAATCTTTAGGGTTTTCTAGATATAGAATTTTATCTTCAGTGAGAAAAGATAATTTGACTTTCTCTTTTCCAATTTGGATGCCCTTTGTTTCTTTCTCTTGCCTAATGGTACTGGCTAGGACTTCCAGTACTATGTTGAATGGGAGTGGTAAGAATGGACATCCTCATCTTGTTCCAGTTCTTAGGGAGAATGCTTCCAACTATTGCCCATTCAATATGATACTGGCCATGGGTTTGTCAATTACTTATGTGAGTAGTAGATGACTCTTATTTTGAGGTATGTTTCTTTGATGTCTTGTTTGTTGAGGGTTTCTTTAATCATGAAGGAATGTTGGGTTTTATCAAATGCTTTTTCTGGCCCAATGAGATGATTACACAGTTTTGTTTTAATTCTATTAATGTGATGAATTTATTTTACTTTTATATTTATTGATTTCTGTATGTTGAATCATACTTGCATCTCAGAAATAAAGTCCACTTTATTGTGGTCAATTAACTTTTTGATTCAGTTTACTAGAACTTTGTGAGGATTTCTGTTTCTATGCTCATCAGAGATATTGGCCTGTAGTTTTCTTTTTCTGTGTCTTTCCCAGATTTGGGTATTAGGATAATACTGCTTTTGTAGAATGGGTTAGAAAGAAATCTTTTGTCCTCAAATTTTTTTCGGAATAGTTTCTGTGTGTTTGATACTAGCACGTCTTTGTACATCTGTTAGTACTTGGCTGTGAATCCATCTGGTCTAGTGCTCCTTTTGCTTGGGAGATACTTATTGGTGATTTAATTTTGTAAGTCATTATTGGTCTGTTCAAAGTTTCTATTACTTCCTACTTTAATATTGGGAGGGTGTATATTTCTTATAATTTACCTGTTTCTTCTAGGTTTTCTACTTTGTGCACACAGAGATGCACATATTAGTTTCTGAGTATCTTTTGTATTTCTGTGACATCATTTCTAATGCCACCTTTGTCATTTCTGATTGTACTTATTTGGATTTTCTCTTTTTTTGTTGTTAATCTAGCTGATGGCCTGTTAATCTTGTTTATCCTTTCAAAAAACCGTGTTGTCATTTCAGATATCCTATGAATGGTTTTCTGGTTCTCAATTTTATCTAGTTCTGCTCTAAAATTAATTATTTATTTTCTTCTTCTAGATTTAGGTTTAATTTGTTTTTGTTTTTCTAATTCTATTAGATGCAACATTTGGTTGGTAACTTGATATATTTCTATCTTCCTTATGCAGCTTAGCATTCTAAACTTTCCTCTTAACACTGCTTTTGCACATCCCAGAGGTTTTGATATATAGTGTCGTTATTTTCATTTGTTTCAAAAATGTTTAAATTTATGCCATCATATTTTGTTGCTGTTGTTGTTTAGGAAAAGTTATTTTGGAACAAGTTGTTTAGTTTCCATGTATTTGTGTATTTTTTAGAGTTCTTCTTGATATTGATTTCTATTTTTATTTCACCGTGGTCTGAGAAGATGCTTGATATTATTTCAATTTTTAAAAAATTTACTGAGGTTTGCTTTATGACCAAACATGGTCAATCTTAGAGTTTGTTCCATGTGTAGATGAGAAGTATATATATTCTGTGGTTGGTGGGTGAAATATTGTATAGATTTTTATTAGGTCCAATTGGTCATGTGTCAAATTTAAGTCTAAAATTCCTTTCTTAGTTTTCTACCTAGATGATATATCTCATGTTCTCTGGTGTTGAAATCTCCCACTTTTAATGTTTGGCTGTCTACATATTTTTTTCTCTTTTTAGGACTGGTAGTAATTGACATATAAATCTAGGTGCTCCAGTGTTGGCTAGGTTTATATTTAAGACAGGTTTTCTTGTTGAATTGAATCCTTTCTCATTATACAATGCTTTTGTTGTTGTTGTTGTTGTTTAATTGTTGTTGGTTTAAAGTCTGTTTAACCTAACACAAGAATAGTGAGTCCTGTTTTGTTTTGTTCTGTTTTCATTTACATTTCTTTTTTTTTTTTTTTTTTGTACTTTAAATTCTAGGGTACATGTGTACAACCTGCAGGTTTGTTACATAGGTATACATGTGCCATGTTGGTTTGCTGCACCCGTCAACTCTTCATTTACATTAGGTATTTCTCCTAATGCTATCCTACCCCAGCCCCCCACCTCCCAACAGGCCCTGGTGTGTGATGTTTCCCACCCTGTGTCCAAGTGTTCTCATTGTTCAGTTCCCACCTATGAGTGAGAACATGTGGTGTTTGGTTTTCTGTCCTTGTGATAGTTTGCTGAGACTGATGGTTTCTAGCTTTATCCATGTCCCTGCAAAGAACATGAAATCATCCTTTTTATGGCTACATAGTATTCCATGGTATATATGTGCCACATTTTCTTAATCCAGTTTATAATTGATGGACATTTGTGTTGGTGCCAAGTCTTTGCTATTGTGAATAGTGCCGCTATAAACATACATGTGCATGTGTCTTTATAGCAGCATGATTTCTAATCCTTTGGGCATATACCCAGTAATGGGATCGCTGGGTCAAATGGTATTTCTAGTTCTAGATCCTTGAGGAATCGTCACACTGTCTTCTACAATGGTTGAAGTAATTCACACTCTCACCAGCAGTGTAAAAGTGTTCCTTTTTCTCCACATCCTCTCCAGCATCTGTTGTTTCCTGACTTTTTAATGATCGCCATTCTAACTGGCATGAGATGGTATCTCATTGTGGTTTTGATTTGCACTTCTCTGATGACCAGTGATGAGCATTTTTTCATGTGTCTGTTGGCTGCATAAATGTCTTCTTTTGAGAAGTGTCTGTTCATATCCTTTGCCCACTTTTTGACGGGGTTGTTTTTTTCTTGTAAATTTGTTTGAGCTCTTTGTAGATTCTGGATGTTAGCCCTTTGTCAAATGAGTAGATTGCAAAAATGTTCTCCTATTCTGTAGGTTGCCTGTTCACTCTGATGGTAGTTTCTTTTGCTGTGCAGAAGCTCTTTAGTTTAATTAGATCCCATTTGTCTATTTTGGCTTTTGTTGCCTGCTTTTTTTGTTTTAGTGATGAAAGCCTTGCCCATGCCTATGTCCTGAATGGTATTGCCTAGGTTTTCTTCCAGGGTTTTCATGGTTTTAGGTTTTATGTTTAAATCTTTAATCCAACTTGAATTATTTTTTGTATAAGTTGTAAAAAAGGGATCCACTTTCAGTTATCTACATACAGCTAGCCAGTTTTCCCAGCACCATTTATTAAATAGGGAGTCCTTTCCCCATTTCTTGTTTTTGTCCGGTTTGTCAAAGATCAGATGGTTGTAGACGTGTGGTGTTCATTCTGAGGCCTCTGTTTGGTTCCATTGGTCTACATCTCTGTTTTGGTACCGGTACCATGCTGTTTTGGTACAGTAGCCATGCAGTATAGCTTGAAGTCAGGTAGCATGATGCCTCCAGCTTTGTTCTTTTTGCTTAGGATTATCTTGGCTGTGTGGGATGTTGCTTGGTTCCATATGAACTTTAAAGTAGTTTTTTTCCAATTCTGTGAAGAAAGTCATTGGTAGCTTGATGCGGATGGCATTGAAGGTATAAATTACCTTGGGCATTATGGCCATTTTCATGATATTGTTTCTTCCTGCCCATGAGCATGGAATATTCTTCCATTTGTTTGTGTCCTCTTTTATTTCGTTGAGCAGTGGTTTGCAGTTCTCCTTGATGAGGTCCTTCACATCCCTTGTAAGTTGGATTCCTAGGTATTTTATTCTCTTTGTAACAATTGTGAATGGGAGTTCACTCATGATTTGGCTCTCTGTTTGTATGTTATTGGCATATAGGAATGCCTGTGATTTTGCACATTGATTTTGTATCCTGAGACTTTCCTCAAGTTGCTAATCAGCTTAAGGAGATTTTGGGCTGAGATGACAGGGTTTTCTAAGCATACAATCATGTCATCTGCAAATGGGGACAATTTTACTTCCTCTTTTCCTCATCGAATATCTTTATTTCTTTCTCTTGCCTGATTGCCCTGGCCAGAACTTCCAAACACTATGTTGAATAGGAGTGGTGAGAGAGGACATCCTTATCTTGTGCCAGTTGTCAAAGGGAATGCTTCCAGCTTTTGCCCATTCAGTATGATATTGGCTGTGGGTTTGTCATAAATAGCTCTTATTATTTTGAGGTATGTTCCATCAACACCTAGTTTATTGAGAGTTTTTAGCGTGAAGAGCTGTTGAATTTTGTCCAAAGCCTTTTCTGCATGTTTTGAGATAATCATCTGGTTTTTGTCTGTGGTTCTGTTTATGTGATGGATTACGTTTACTGATTTATGTATGTTGAACCAGCCTTGCATCTCAGGGACGAAGCCAACTTGATTGTGGTGGATAAACTTTTTGATGTGCTGCTGGATTTGGTTTGCCCATATTTTATTGAGGATTTTCACATAGATGTTCATCAGGAATATTGGTCTAAAATTATCTTTTTTTGTTGTGTCTCTGCCAGGCTTTGGTATCAGGATGATTCTGGCCTCATAAAATGAGTTAGGGAGGATTCCCTCTTTTTCTATTGATTGGAATAGTTTCAGAAGTAATGGTATGAGCTCCTCTTTGAACCTCTGGTAGAATTCGGCTGTTAATCCGTCTGGTCTTGGACATTTTTTGGTTGGTAGGCTATTAATTATTGCCTCAATTTCAGAGCCCGTTATTGGTCTATTCAGAGATTCAACTTCTTCCTGGTTTAGTCTTTGGAGGGTGTATGTGTCCATTTCTTCTAGATTTTCTAGTTTATTTGTGTAGAGGTGTTTATAGTATTTTCTGATGGCAGGTTGTATTTCTGTGGGATCGGTGGTGATATCCCCTTTATCATTTTTAATGTGTCTATTTGATTCTTCTCTCTTTTCTTCTTTATTAGTCTTGTTAGCAGTCTATCAATTTGGTTGATCTTTTCAAAACACCAGCTCCTAGATTCATTGATTTTTTGAAGGGTTTTTTGTGTCTCTATCTCCTTCAGTTCTGCTCTGATCTTAGTTATTTCTTGCCTTCTGCTAGCTTTTGAATTTGTTTGCTCTTGCTTCTCTAGTTCTTTTAATTGTTAGGGTGTCAATTTTAAATCTTTCCTGCTTTCTCTTGTGGGTATTCAGTGCTATAAATTTCCCTCTACACACTGCTTTAAATGTGTCCCAGAGATTCTGGTATGTTGTGTCTTTGTTCTCATTGGTTTCAAAGAACATCTTTATTTCTGCCTTCATATTGTTATTTACCCACTAGTTATTCAGGAGCAGGTTGATCAGTTTCCATGTAGTTGTGCTGGTTTGAGTGAGTTTCTTAATCCTGAGTTCTAATTTGATTGCCCTGTGGTCTGAGAGACAGTTTCTTGTGATTTCTGTTCTTTTACATTTGCTGAGAAGTGCTTTACTTCTAATTATGTGGTCAATTTTAGAATAAGTGTGATGTGGTGCTGAGAAGAATGTATATTCTGTTAACTTGGGGCGAGAGTTCTGTAGATGTCTATTAGATCCACTTGGTGCAGAGCTGAATTTAAGTCTTGGATATCCTTGTTAACCTTCTGTCTGTTGATCTGTCTAATAATGACAGTGCGGTGTTACAGTCTACCATTATTATTGTGTGGGAGTCTAAGTCTCTTTGTAGGTCTCCAATGATGTACTTTATGAATATTGGTGCTCCTGTATTGCGTGCATATGTATTTAGGATAGTTAGCTCTTCTTGTTGAATTAATTCCTTTACCATTATGTAATGGCCTTCTTTGCCTCTTTCGATCTTTGTTGGTTTAAAGTCTGTTTTATCAGAGACTAGGGATTGCAAGCCCTGCTTTTTTTTTTTTTCTTTCCATTTGCTTGGGAAATCTTCCTCCATCCCTTTATTTTAGGCCTATGTGTGTCTTTGCACGTGAGATGGGTCTCCTGAGTACAGCACACTGATGGGTCTTATACTCTTTATCCAATTTGTCAGTCTGTGTCTTTTAATTGGGGCATTTAGCCCATTTACATTTAAGGTTAATATTGTTATTGTTAATTTGATCCCTTCATTATGATGTTAGCTGGTTATTTTGCCCATTAATTGATGCCGTTTCTTCACAGCATCGATGGTCTTCACAATTTGTCATGTTTTTGCAGTGGCTGGTACCAGTTTTTCCTTTCCATGTCTAGTGCTTCCTCCAGGAGCTCTTGTCAGGCAGGCCTGATGGTCACAAATCTCTTAGCATTTGCTTGTCTGTAAAGAATTTTATTTCTTCTTCACTTATGAAGCTTAGTTTGGCTGGATATGGAATTCTCGGTTGAAAATTGTTTTCTTTAAGAATGTTGAATATTGGCCCGTACTCTCTTCTGGCTTGTAGGACTTCTGCCGAAAGATCTGCTGTGAGTCTGATGGACTTCCCTTTGTGGGTAACCTGATCTTTCTCTCTGGTTGCGCTTAACATTTTTTCCTTCATTTCAACCTTGGTGAATCTGATAATTATGTGTCTTTGGGTTGCTCTTCTCAAGGAGTATCTTTGTGGTGTTCTCTGTATTTCCTGAATTTAAATGTTGGCCTGCCTTGCTAGGTTGGGGAAGTTCTCCTGGATAATATTCTGAAGAGTGTTTTCCAACTTGTTTCCATTCTCTCTGTCACTTTCAGGTACACCAATCAAATGTAGATTTGGTCTTTTCACATAATCCCACATTTCTTCGAGGCTTTATTCATTTCTTTTTGCTCTTCTTTCTCTAAACTTGTCTTCTCACTTTATTTCATTAGTTTGATCTTCAATCACTGATACCCTTTCTTCCAGTTGATCATATCAGCTAGTGAAGCTTGTGCATGCATCATGAAGTTCTAGTGCCATGGTTTTCAGGTCCATTAGGTCATCTAAGTTGTTCTCTACACTGTTTATTCTAGTTAGCAATTCGTCTAACCTTTTTTCAAGGTGTTTAGCTTCCTTGCGATGGGTTCGAACATGCTCCTTTAGCTCGGAGAAGTTTGTTATTACCGACCTTCTAAAGCCTACTTCTGTCAACTAGTCAAAGTCATTCTCCATCCAGCTTTGTTCCATTGTAGAGAGGAGCTGCAATCCTTTGGAGAGGAAGAGGTGCTCTGGTTTTTAGAATTTTCAGCTTTTCTGCCCTGGTTTCTCCCCATCTTTGTGGTTTTATCTACCTTTGGTCTTTGATGTTGGTGACCTACAGATGGGGTTTTGGTGTAGATGTCCTTTTTGTTGATGTTGATGCTACTCCTTTCTGTTTGTTAGTTTTCCTCCTAACAGTCAGATCCCTCAGCTGCAGGTCTGTTGGAGTTTGCTGGAGGTTTACTCCAGACCCTGTTTGCCTAGGTATCACCAGCGGAGGCTGCAGAATAGCAAATATTGCAGAATGTCAAGTATTGCTGCCTGATCCTCCCTCTGGAAGCTTTGTCCCAGAGGGGCACCCACCTGTATGAGGTGTCTGTCGGCCCCTACTGAGAGGTGTCACCCAGTTAGGCTATACAGGGGTCAGGGACCCACTTGAGGAGGCAGTCTGTCCATTCTTAGAGCTCAAATGCCATCCTAGGAGAACCACTGCTCTCTTCAGAGCTGTCAGGCAGGGATGTTTAAGTCTACAGAAGTTTCTGCTGCCTTTTGTTCAGCTATGCCCTGCTCACAGAGGTGGGGTCTATAGAGGCAGTAGGCCTTGCTGAGCTGCAGTGGGCTCTGCCCAGTTTGAGCTTCCCAGCCACTTTGTTTACCTACTCAAGCCTCAGCAATGGCAGATGCCCCTCCCCCAGCCATGCTGCAGCCTACCAGGTCGATCTCAGACTGTTGCACTAGCAGTGATCAAGGCTCTGTGGGCCTGGGCCCCACTAAGCCAGGCACGGGAGAAAATCTCCTGGTCTGCCAGTTGTTAAGACTTTGGGAAAGGTGTAGTATTTGGGCAGAAGTGTCCCATTTTTCCAGGTACAGTTTGTCACGGCTTCCCTTTGCTAGGAAAGGGAAATCCCCCGACCCCTTGCACTTCCCAGGTGAGGCAATGCCCTGCCCTGCTTCGGCTTGCCCTCCATGGGCTGCACCCACTGTCCAACCAGTCCCAGTGAGATGAACCAGGTACCTCAGTTGGAAATGCAGAAATCACCCATCTTCTGTGTCAATCACACTGGAAGCTGCAGACCAGAACTATTCCTATTTGGCCATCTTGGAATGGGAATCCTCATTTACATTACTTTATCTTGAGCCTATATGTATCATTACATGTCAGATGGGTCTCTTGAAGACAGAAGAAGGTTGGATTTTTTTTAATCCAATTTGCAACTCTGTGTCTTTTAAGTAGAGTGATTAGAACATTTACATTCAAGGTTAATATTGATATGTGAGGTTTTATTTTTCCTTCACTTATGTTCAGTTTGGTGGGATATAAAAATCTTGGTTGGAATGTTTTATCTTTAAGAATGCTAAAAATAGGCCTCCAATCCCTTCTGGATTGTAAGGTTTGTGCTGAAGAGTCCACTGTTATTCTGATAGGCTTCCCTTCATAGATAGTATGGCCCTTTTCTTTAGCTGCCTTTGAAATTTTTCTATTGCATTGACCTTGAAAACTCTGATGACTCTGTACTTTAGGGATGATTGACTTCTATAGCATCTCACATGAGTTTTTTAAATTTCTTGTACCTGCATATCAACTTCTCATGACTACTGTGTACATTAAGTGTGCACAAAATAGAAAACCTACAGATAATAGATAAATTTGTAGAAACACACACCCTCCCAAGATTAAACTAGGAAGTAATAGAAACCCTGAACAGACCAATAATAATTTATAAAATTGGGGAAAATATTGAGAAATATTAATGGGTTATACAATCGAATATGTTTTTGAAGTTGCTTAAATTATCTTATTTCTCAGAAATGTAAATGAGTATTAAGTTTGGTTGCTTTACATAATCACATATTTCTCAGAGACTTTTCTCACTTAAAAAAATTCTTTTTGTTTTCATTTTTGTCTGACTGAGTTCATTCAAAGGACTGCTAATTGAGATCTGAAATTCTTTCCGCTGCTTGGTCTAATCTCTTGGTCTAATCCAAATTCTATCTCAAAATTTCTGTAGTAAATCTTTCAGTGACAGAAGTTCTGTTTGGTTCTTTCTTAATATAGCCATGTCATCCTTCAAATCTCGGATCATTTTTAGATGGTGCTTAAGAGCAAGGGCTGGTAGATGAGATCGTACTCAGCCAAGCTCACCCTTGCTGTATTTCCATGCATCTATAACAGTGCTTTGGGGAAGGGAGGTGAGTGGAGGGAGATATGACTTACTTTTCAGTTTATTCCTGGGCCTGGGTGATGTTCCCTTCAACTACTGGTCCTGCATCCACACATTCTTTGCCACAAGGAGGGCTTTGGTGAGCTGTGTTCCCTCTTTCCTAAAGGCAATTTGTGCCAAAGGTTAGATTACCAGGAGATCCACAACATCTGTGCTTGCCAAAGTTAGAGCACATCTGTGGGTGTTCTGGTGATGCAGTGAATCAAGGATGGAGGACCCCTGTGCAGGGCAGTGGTATGCAACTGGTATGGCACCTGCAGTACATTGTTTTTATCACAGCATATGACTGTAGGGCTTGCCCAGCTCACACTCCTTTCACATGATGAGTCTTCCTTTGGCATCTGCCCCAGGAGCACTCCCAACCAGCTAGTCTGTCTTCAAGACACCTGTGCTGAGATCTCTGAGCTGTTTGAGACATCCCTGTAGCCACATCATTTCTGACCCAGTCTTGCAAAGAGAGGGGTGCCTAGCTCCCATACAATCACATAAACCCACATTACATTCCTCTATGTTCTAACACTGAGACCTCCTTCCACACTCAAGCTTAGGTCACAGACCCAGTACCCCTGGGCAGTGTTTGAGTCCTGGAATGTTGGAACTGAGACTATGGATTTGTCCTCTGGTCTCTGGGGGTCAAGCACTGGCTTTGATTTGGGGGTGAACTTCTTTCTGGATATGAGTAAAACACCCAGGCAGGGCAATGGAAGTTGTGCTGTGGCAACAACCAGAGATACAGTCTTGTGAGAGGTTGGCAGACAAGGAGACACATGGATGAGATGCACCTTGGTCCTGTCACAATAGCAGCCTTGCTGTCTCCTGACCCAGCAGACAGTAGGGGTTGCCACCATTTAGAGCAAGATGGAGTGCCTTGGGGGATTGGTGCCTATGGCTGCATTTTGCTGCTGCTGCACAGTACAATGAAGCCTTCTGAGCTCCATGTGGTTAAAGTTGTGCCTCTACTTGTTTCCTGGGTAGTTCCCCCTGCCACACCAAAGTTTGTGAGAAATCCTGCAGTTCGGATGTCAGAGGTCCACTATGGGAGTGTGTTGCGCCAAGGTTCCTTCACTCACCACTCACCTCTTCCTTTTGTTGGAGGTGAAAGGCAATCCTCTTGCAAGTGACTCTGAACAAGCTGCCCAGCTTTCTCCCTCTTTAACAATGGTGTCTGTGTTGGCTGTCTATCAACTTTTTGATGTTTTCCCTCAAGAGATCTGTTTGAGTCACACAATTAATAAATCAGAATTGAAAAAGTGAACATCAACTGTAATTTTTCCCCAAGTATATATAGAAGAAAAAATCTACACCAATTAGAAAGAGTTTAGCAATATCAAGGTTGACATACAAAAATTAAGGTATTTCAAAATATGTAATATATTATTATTAACTATAGTCAACATGCGGTGTAATAGCTCACATAAACCTATTTCTCTTATCTAACTGAAAGTTTGTATGCTGTGAATAACATTTCCTCTTCCTCTGTCTATATACCTCATTCCTGGTAACCACAATTCTACAAGTTCAACATTTTTAGATTCCACATATAAGTGAGATCATGCTTCAAAATTGTTCAGAGTAGACTTTAAATATTGTCACCACAGAGAAAAAAATATGTGTGGTGATGGATATGCTAATTAGATCAACTGAATTATTCTACAATATATACATGTATCATAATATTATATTTACACCATAAATAAATATATGTAATTATTACTTGTCAATTAAAAATTGAGAGTATTTCTATGTGATACCAAAGGACAAATGTGAATTAGAATATCATTTTGAAAAAATTGAAAACATGAAATAGCTATAGATAAATTACACAAAATCTACTCAAGTAGATTGCTACACAATCCTAATCAAAATTTCTTCTGAATTTTGTCAAAATAAACAAATTGATTCTGTAATTTAAATTAAAATTCAAAGAATTTAAAACAATCAAAATAATTTTGAAAAAAAATTGGAGCATAAATGTCAAGTAATGAAGCCTTTGTATAATGCTATAGAAGCAAAAGCAGTAAGTTTTCCACATATGAATAGATATATTGATAATGTGGAAAGACTAGAGAGTCCAGAAATTATCTATTATGGTCAATTTTTAATTTCATGGTATGATACCAGGAAATTCAAGGAGAATGAATAATTTGTTTTAAAAAATTGTGATGGTCCTTTTGGGTATCTATATGTAAAATATGAAACTTGACCTTTACCTTACATTGTATCAGAATTTTTAAATGGTAATTAATCACACACATAATTTTCTAAGACATAAATCTATCTGTGATTTATTCAATATGAAATTTTTGTGTGTGTGTGAAATGCCTTTTCAGTCCGTTGTACATTTTTTACATTGGATTATCTGCCTTTATCTTTTTGTTTATAATTATTTTCAGATACTTGAAATTGGTGCTATGTTGTTTATATCTATTGCAAATGTATTTTTTTCTCTGTATGTCATTTTATTCCTTAAATGTTTGATGAACAGATCAAACAGAACAATCATTTGGTGAACAAAACATGATCCATTTTATCATATTTTCCTTTGGATTAAGGGATTCTTCCATCAAGTTTAAAAAATGTTTCCTTATTTCAAATTAATATATATATATTCTAATGTATTACTTAGTTCCTTAATGTAAGCTTTATATATGTATATTTATTTTATTTCGCATTGAGATATACGTTCCGCCAAGATTAGTTTTTTGTGTATACAATGTGAAATATCACTACTTGATCAACACACACTTAAGTTTTCTTGTATTGAATATTGCAGCATTTTTTGCTGTAAACACTTTTTTTATTGTTAAAATGCTAATTCTTTGTGATTTCCTGACCAGTTGGTTATTAAAGTATTTATTTGTCAATTTCTAAGCTTTGGGAATTTTCCAATTAAGTCTTCTAATTTATTTTTAATGTATTTTTCTATGTCTCACCACATGGCAATTCAAAAAACACTATTATATTGTTATTTAAAACACTCCTTTCTGCAATTATTGAAAATAATGTACTAAATATAAATGTTAGGTCATTTTTGTTAATTGGATTTTTCAATCCTTGATGTAATTTCTGCGATACACAGGTAGACTCATTGCCCACTACTGATTCCAGACCTCTTTTATTTTGAAAGCTATACTCAGATATAGTACTTATTTGTTTTGAATACTTTCTGATGAACATTGCTATTAGTATTATTTGTCTTTCCCTTGTGAGTATAATATTCTTTATGTGTTGACATTTGTGTACATTTTTCTCTTTACTTTTGGATTCAGTAATTTTGACAGAAAATGTGCAGGTATATTTTAAATTAATGATTCAAGGGATATATGTAAATATTTCACTCTGATGCTAAAGTATTAATTATTCTAAGAAATGTTTTATTGATTTATGTCTTCTTTTCTCTTTTTTATTCTTAGATGTTTTTGATATTTTTATTTACACCTTACATGACCATGTGTCTGATTTTTTTGAATATGATTTCCAGTTCTTTCTTACTTTGTTTTAAATTCTAAAATATTTTTATTCAGTTTATATTTTGGAAAATAAATTTATTTCTTAGAAATGATTGTTTCTTTTTCAGTTAATTTTAATTCAAAAATTGGAAACATTCTTTACATAGTTCTGAGTTTTGAAGCTTTTTGTTTGTTTGCATATTCTAATTGTATTTTCTTGGTTAATTATCTATTTTTATTGTTTTTATTAGTCTCCTTCTTTAGTTCAATGTGTCCTTCCTTTCAGGTTATGAAGTCATATTACGAGAGGATTCCCTTTTCTTACTCAGAATAGTATTTTTTCTTAATACCTTTAGAACTTTTTATCTTGGAGTGACAGTCAAGCAGCAGGAAGAAGAGAAATAACAGCTTCTACATTTGTAGGCTGGAAAGAATGAACAGTAAAGTCTTATCACTCTCATGCATTGTTGTGTGGCATCCTCTTTCTTCTCACACTCATTCAGAAGCAAAAGACAGTCTATATTAATCCATTCTCACACTGCTATAAAGATACTACCTGAGACTGGGTAATTTATAAAGAAAGAAGGTTTAATTGACTCACAGTTTCACATGGCTGGGGAGGCCTCAGGAAACTTAGAATCATGGTGGAAAGTGAAAGGGAAACAAGGCATGACTTACATGGCAGGAGAAAAGAGCAAAAGTGAGAAGGGAGAAGCATCAGATACTTATCAAACGACCAGATCTTGTGAGAACTCACTCACTATCACAAGAACAGCAAGGGGGAAATCCCCCCACATGATCCAGTCATGTCCCAACAGGTCTATCCCTTGACACATGGGGATTACAATTCCAGATGAGATTTGGGTGAGGGCACAGCCAAACCATATCATTCCACCCCTCCCCTACCAAAATCTCATATTCTTTTTACATTTCAAACACACCATACCTTTCCAACAGTCCCCCCCAAATCTTAACTCATTCTACTATTAACTCAAAAGTTAAAGTCCAAAGTCTCATCTGAGACAAAGCAAGTCCCTTCCACCTATGAGCCTGTAAAATCAAAAGCAATTAGTTACTTCTAAGATACAATGAGGGTACAGGCATTGGGTAAACGTTCCCATTTGAAATGGGAGAAATTGGCCAAAACAAATGGGCTACAGGTCCCGTGAAAGTCCGACACCTGGTAGGGTAGTTATTAAATCTTAAAACATCAACATTATCTCCTTTGAGTCCATGTCCCACATCCAGGGCACACTGATGCAAGGGTTGGTCTCCCAAGGCCCTGGGCAGGTCTGCCTCGTGGTTCTGCAGGGTACAACCCTGTGGCTGCTTTCACAGGCTGACGTTGAGTGCCTGCAGCTTTTGGAGGCACACAGGGGCAAGCTGTCGGTGGATCTACCTTTCTGTGGTCTGGAGGACAGCGGTCCCCTTCTCACAGCTCCACTAGGCAGTGCCCCAGTGGGGACTCTGTGGTGGCTGCAACTGCACATTTCCCTTCTGCACTGCCCTAGCAAAGGTTCTCCATGAGGGCTCTGCCCCTGGAGTGAACGTCTCCCTGGACATCCAGGCATTTCATACATCATCTAAAATCTAGGTGGCGGCTCCAAAATCTCAACTTTTCTCTTCTGCACACCAGCAGGTCCAACACCACATGGAAGCCACCAAGACTTGGGCTTGCACCCTCTGAAACCATGGCTCAAGCTGTACCTTAGCCCTTTTTAGCCATGACTGGAGCTGGAGTGTCTGGGAGACAGTGAACCAAGTCCTGAAGCTGCACAGAGCAATAGGGCCCTGGGCCCAGCCCACAGAGCCATTTTTCCCTCCTAGGGCTGCTGGCATCTGATGAGAGGGGCTACCATGAAGGTCTGTGACATGCCCTGGAGACATTTTCTCCATTAACATTAATTATTGACATTCAGCTCCTTGTTACTTAGGCAAATTTCAGCAGCCAGCTTGAATTCCTCCCCAGAAAATGGGTTTTTCATTTCTACCATATGGTCAGGCTGCAAATTTTCTAAACCTTTATGCTCTGCTTATTTTTTAAACATAAGTCCCAATTTCAGACCATCTCTTTGAGAATGCATATAACTGAACGTTTTCAGAATAAGCCAGGTCACATATTAAATGCTTTGCTGCTTAGAAATTTCTTCAGCCAGATACCGTAAACCATCTCTCTCAAGTTTAAAGTTCCATAGTTCTCTAGGACAGGAGCAAAACGCCACCAGTCTCTTTGCTAAAGCATAGCATGAGTGACATTTACTACATTTCCCAATAAGTTTCTCATCTCTATCTGGGACCACCTCAGCCTGGACTTCATTGTTCATATCACTATCAGTATTTTGATCAAAACCATTCAACAAGTCTTTAGGAATTTCCTAACTTTCCCACATTTTTTCTATCTTCTTCTGAGCCCTCCAAATTGTTCCAACCTCTGCCTGTTACCCAGTTCCAAAGCAGCTTCCACATTTTCAGGTTATCTTTATAGCAGTGTCCCACTCCAAGTACCAATTCTTTTGTATTAATCAAATCTCACATTGCTGTAAATATACTACCTGAGACTGGGTAATTTATAAAGAACTGGACTCACAGTTTCCTATGGCTTGAGAGGCCTCAGGAAACTTACAGTCATGGCATAATGCAAAGAGGAAACAAGGCACATCTTACTTACATGTCAGCAGGGGAGAGAGAGCAGGGAGAAGCACCAGACGCCTATCAAACAACAAGATTTCAAAAGAACTCACTCACTATCACAAAATCAGCAAAGAGAAAATCTGATCCAATGATCGGATCACCTCCACTAGGTCCCTCTCTCAACATGTAGGGATTGTAATTTGAGATGAGATTTGGGTGGTGAAACAGAGCCAAACCATAACACAGTCCATCCCAATATTAAAAGACTGTGAATAATTTCGATTGTGAAATGTAAGTTTTTTTCTATGAGATTAGGAAGACTGAGAAATGTTTCCTTCTCCTACTCCTCAGCATAGCAGATATCCTTTAATAGAAATACAGTTTCTCAAATGAACATTGTGTACTTTTTACCTGTCATGTCACCAAAATTTTAGTCATTTGTGTATTTTCTATCTTTGAATTCCTGGAACATTTTGATATCTGATGCTTCAGAAACCCCCATGTAAGATTCTGCCACTATCCTCTTACTTTCTGTCCTACATTCATAAAGGAGATAGCAAGAGAAGGTTTTGAATGCACTTTAAGCCTGCTTTTTTACAATATGTTTAAAAATTTAAATTTACTTTAAATTCACATTTGTTTTCTAACACTGCCATAGTGAATTTTCACAAATGTAGCAGTTTAAAAAACCTGAAAATGTATTATCTTACAGCTTTATAGATCACAAATCTGATGTGGTTTTCTTTGGCTAAAATCAGAGTTTGCAGGGCTGTATTTATTTATAAGGAGTTTTTGGGAAAAAAAAAAAATCTGCTTCCTTGTATTATAAAGGTTCCAGAGCCTTTCCTCTCCTTTATTTTTAAAGCCAGCAATATTACATCACTCTCTACCAATTTCCCCAGTAGAACTGATATTTACAGTTTTTTAAAAAATAAACACAGAAATTGACCCCTCTACTTTTAGAGCTTAAAACCTGTGTTTTTCTTATCTGAGTCACTTTCTTGAAAAACTGACCCTTGGGCATTCCATATAGTATCAAGGAACTGAAACTAACCAGATCACCAAATCCAGACAACTTCTCTTCCTTATCTCTCTCTAATTTCTTTCTATCCACATGTAACTACATTTCTTCCCCACTATATGAACCTCCAAATTCAGTTAATTAGAGACACAGATTTGAGACTTAATCCCTGTCTCCCTGTTGTGTCATCCAAATAAAGATCTTCTTCCATGGCAATACTTATTGTCTCAGTGATTGGCCTTCTGTGCAGTTAGCAAAAGGACCTAGACCTAACCCCTGGTGTTTTTGTTATGCTTTTTCTATCATCAGATCTTCCTTTGAGTCTCTGCTTCTGCTCCCCTATTTCACTTTTAAGGATCCTTATAATTACATTGTGCTCACTGAAAAATCCAGGATAGTCGCTCTATTTCAAGGTCAATGAATTATCAAACTAAACTCATCTATAATCTTAATCACCTTTGCTATACAAATGAAGATATTTACAAAATATAGGATTTTTCATGTGGATCTTACAAGGAGGTCATTATTATTCCTACCACACTTTAATTTTGAAGTATAACTAATTTGTGTAAGTCCACAAATACACAAGAATATGCTTACATATGAATTATATAATCTTAACATTATATTATGCAATAATATTGTTTTCTACTGATAGACAATTTCAGTTAATCTCCATTTGGTTTAGATTTCTATTTTTTCACATTGACAGATTTGGTCAATTATTTTATCATGGTATAATGTAAAGGTTTTTGTGAGTTGTATCTTATGTAATACTAAATCTATTTCTTTTTCTGCTTTTATTATTTTTAATTGACACAAACATTTTATGTATTTGTTAGGCACAATGTAAAATATTGATAAACATATACAATTTATGATGGTTAAATCAAAGCAATTAGCATTCCTTTCATCTAAAACATTTATTATTTATTTATGCTGGCAACATTCAAAATCTGCTTTTCTAGGAATATGAAAATATATAATTAATTACTAATTAAAGCAATCTACAGTGCCTTAGAACACTTAAACTTATTCCTCCTATTTAATTATAATTTTGTATTCCTTCACCAAACTCTGAGTAACTATGTCCTTCCCACTATCTAGTAATCACAATTCTACTCTCTACTTCTATGAGATCAACTTATTTAGCTTCCACATATGGAAGAGATTAGCAGTGTTTGTCTTTCTGTGCATGATCTATTTTATTTAATATAATATTCTCCAAATTCATCAATGATGTCTCAATGACAGAATTTCATTTTTAATATGGCTGAATAGTATTCCAGTGTGCATATATACCACATTTTCTTTATTCATTTGTCTATTGATGGATACCTAGTTTGATTCTATATTTTGGTTATTATGAATAGTGCTTCAATAAACATGAAAGTGTAGATATCTCTTTGGCATATTGATTTTATTTCCTTTGGATATATAACCAAAGGAAGGATTGCTGGGTCATATGAGAGCTCTATTTTTAGTGTCTTAAAGAACTTTCATACTGTTCTCCATAATGGCTGTACTAATTTAGATTCCCACCAAGAGCAAATAAGGGTTTCCCTTTCTCTGCATCCTTTCCACATTTGTTATTTTTTACTCATTGATAATAGCCACTCTAATTGTTGTGAAATAAAATCTCATTGTGTTTTGCATTTGCATTTCCCTATTGATTAATGATGTTGAGCACTTTTCCATATATGTGTTGGATATTTGTATGTCTTTTGAGAAATATTTATTGAACTCATTTTCTCTTTAAAAAAAGCAGGTTATTTGTTTTTTGCAGTTGAGTTGTTTGACATTGTTGTATATTCTGGATATTAATCCTTTTGGATGAATAGTTTGGAAATATTTTCTCCCTATCTGCTAGTTGTCTTCACTCTATTGGCTATTGACTTTGCTGTGAAAAAGCTTTTTATTTTTATTTTATTTTATTTTATTTTTGAGACAGAGTCTCACTCTGTCGCTCAGGCTGGAGTGCAATGGCACAATCTCGGCTCCCTGCAACCTCTGCCTCCCGGGTTCAAGCAATTCTCCTGCCTCAGCCTCCTGAGTAGGTGAGACTACAGGTGTGTGCCACCGTGCCTAATTTTTTGTACTTTTACTGGAGACAGGTTTTCACTATGTTAGCCAGGATGGTGTCCATCTCCTGACCTTTTGATCTGCCCACCTTGGCCTCCCATAGTACTGAGATTACAGGCATGAGCCACCATGCCCGTCTGAAAAAGCTTTTTAATTTGACATGTTATATTTTGTTGAATGTTTTTGCATCTGTATTTAATGGAGAAATTGACTGATAGTTGTGTTATGGATTGTGTATGTGCATATGTGCTTTTGTGTCCTTGTCTGGTTTTAGTGTTAGAGCATTGTTGGGTTTGTATAAGTTTGGAATAAGTCCCTTCTTTTCAGTTTTCTGGAAGAATTTGAGAAGAATTGATATGAGTTCTTCTTTCGATGTTGGGTAAAATTCAGGAGCTGAGCTGATGGGTCCTGGGTTTTTCCTTGATAGGAATATTTGCATTACTGATTCAATCTTGTTACTTATAATTGATCTGTTATGGTTTCATATTTCTTCTTGGTTGAAATTCAGTGGGTGTTAGGTGCTTAGAAATTTATTCACTTCTACTAGATTTTCTAATTTGCTTGTATACAGTTATTCATAATAGACTCTAATAAGTCTTCCTATCTCTGTGAAATAATTTGTAATGTCTCTTTTTTGTTTCTGATTGGTTATTAAGGTATGTACTTTTTTCTTATTTAGTTTAGGTAATGGTTTCTTATTTTCTTTATCTTTTAAAAATAACTTTTTGTTTAATTGATAAATTGTATTGTGTTTTCAGTCTCCATTTCTTTAATTTTTGATCCAATTTTTATTATTTATTTCTTCTATTTTTTCAGGTTGGTTTGTTCTTGCTTTTCTAGTTTATTGAGATATATCATTAGGTTGTTTATTTGAAATCTTTCCACTTTTTTTGATGTGGGCATTGATTGCTATAAACTTCCCTGTTAATGCTGCTTTTACTGTATCTCATGGTTTTTGATACGTTGATTTTCTATTTTATTTGTTTGAAGAAATTTTCAACTTCTCTTTTTAATTTCTTCTTTGACCTGTTGATCATTCAGGAATGTGATGTATAATTTTCATGAATTCATGCACTTTTAAAAGTTTCTCTTGTTATTTATTTCTGGCTTTATTCCATGGTGATCACAAAAGCCATGGTATGATTTAATTTCTCTGTTAAAATTAGTTTTGTGGCCAAACATGTGGAAAAGGTTCCATGTACTTATGAAAATGATATGTATTCTGCAGCTGTTGGATGAAAAGTTTCATGACTAGCTCTTAGGTTCATTTGCTCTAAAGTGCAATTTAAATCTAATGTTTCTTTGTTAATTTTGTCTAGATGATGTGTCCAATCCTGAGAGTGGGAAGTTGAAGTCTCCCACTGAGCACTGGAGTCTCTCTCCCTTTATATTTAGTAATCTTTGGATTATATACCTAGGTGTTCTGCTGTTAGGTGCATATATATTTATACTTGTTAAATCATCTTGTGGTTGATATAACCCTTTTTGATTATATAAAAACCTTCATTGTCTCTTTTTACTGCCTTTTAGTTAAAGTCTATATTATCTTACATAAGTGTAACTAATTCTATTCACTCTTGGATTCTGTTTTGTGAAATAATTTTTCTATAATTTCACTCTTAATCTATATATGTGTATACAGGTTAAGTGCATTTCTTATAGACAGATGTAGTTGGGTCGTTTTATTTATCTGTTTACCCAGTCTGTATATTTTAAGTGGGACATTTAATCTGTTTACATTTAAGATTAATATTGACAAGTGAGGATTTATTTTGGTCCTTTTGCTAATTATCTTCTTATTGTCTTGTATATCTTTGGCCCTTTCTGTCTTATTTTTCATTATGGTTTGGCGGTTTTCTGCATTGATAAGGTTTTGTTCTTTTTCTCTTTGTGTATCTGCTTTACCAGTGAGTTTTATAGTTTTGTGTGTTTTTGTGATGGTGATTTTTATTTTCTCACATCCAGATGTAGGACTTCCTTGAGCATTTCTTGTAAGGCTGGTCTAGTGGGGATAAATTACCTCTG
This sequence comes from Pongo pygmaeus, assembly GCF_028885625.2. Taxonomy (NCBI): domain Eukaryota; kingdom Metazoa; phylum Chordata; class Mammalia; order Primates; family Hominidae; genus Pongo; species Pongo pygmaeus. The sequence goes on from NC_072377.2 coordinate 29,952,641, forward strand.
TTTTTGCTTGTCTGAGAAAGACTTTATTCTCCCTCATTTCTGAAGTATAGATGTTCTCAGTATAGTATTCATGGCTAGTATTTTTTTTCTTTCAGTGCTTTCAATATAGCTTCTCATTTTTGTCTGGCTTGAAAAGCTTATATTGATAATTCTGATGTTAGTTTAATGGGAGTTACCTTATATGTGACTTGATGCTTTTATCTTGATGTTTTTAAAGTCCGTCTTTGCCTTTGACTTTTGACAATTTGACTATAATGTTTCTTGTAGAAGGAATTTTTTGGATTGAACCTATTTAAGAACTTTTGAGCTTCCTGGATCTGAATGTTCAGAAATCCTTTTGCTTCATCAAGTCAGCTGTTGAAGCTTTCTTTCTCTTTTCATTTTTTTCATTGACTTCTTTAGCTGCCATTTTCCTGTTTGCTTTTTATGATATCTATTTCCTTGTTAAATTTCTTATTCATGTTGTGAATTAGTTTTCTGATTATGATGAATTAAGTATCTGTATTTCCTTGAATTTTGTTGAGTTCCTATAAGATTGTTATTTTGAATTACTCTTTATTTTTTGAGATAGGGTCTTGCTCTTTCACACAGACTGCAGTGCAGTAGGGTGACCATGGCTCATTGAAGCCTCAACCTCCTGGGCCCAAGCAATCCTCCTCCCTGTGACTCTTAAGTAGATTGGAAAACAAATGTGAACCACCACACCCAGCTATTTTTTAAAATTTTTGTAGAGAATGGGTCTCTCTATTCTTCCTGGCTGGTTTTGAACTCCTAGACTCAAGTGATCTTCCCAACTCAGCCTCCCAAAATGCTGGGATTACAGGTGTGAGTCACCACACCTGGTCTATTTTGAGTTTTTGTTACTGGCAACTCATATTTCCTTTTCACTGTGGTATGTTACTATAGAGTTATTGTGTTGCTTTTGCAGTTTTTTTTTTATTTTTTAAATGTTTCTTGTATTTCTGCATTGATGTCTGTTCCTCTGGTGTAACAATTGCCTTTTCCAAACTTTCTAGGGTGGCTTTTGTAGAGAATTACTTTCACCTGCTTTTGAATCTTAGGCGGCTTGTTAGGATGGGTGTGGTGACTGCTTCTGGATAGACGCAGTGACACAATCCCCATGAAGTTTCTTCAGCTGTGTGAAGTGTCAGCAATAGCTGTGGGTATGTAAGTGGCCTAGGTTGCAGAAGTTTGCAGCAGTGGATCTAAGCTGGTATGGTCTTAAGTAGCAAGAACTTTTGAAACCTATACAATTTTCTACACAATTACGAGACTTAGCTGAAAAGATTCCTCTTGGTGTCAGGTCTGGCATGACCTAAAAGCAGCTGCAGTGATTCCAGGTACAGGTGCCTGGAGCAGCTGTGGGACCAGGGTCCTAGGTTCAGGGTCTCACAAACCCATTGTGTCACTTGGTTCTTGGGCAGGTTTTCTTTCTGTGGTAGGGTGGATGTACATTGCACATAGAGCCAGGATCTGTGACTCTGAGAAATCTTCTTGCAACTCAGGCCCAGGGAGGCTGAGTTATAGCTGTGATCCTTGAGTGCAGGGCACAGGACTAGTCTGACTCCAGGAAAGAAGTGGTGTTCTGAAGGTTTGGGCCTGGAGTGCAGGGTATGAATGCAATTCAGGAATCAGAGCCAATGGGCTCAGTGGCAATTCAGGTTCCAAGAGTTAAGGCACATTGAGTGGTGGCTCTAGACCCTGGGATGGGGGGGTTGAGTTGTATCCCAGACTCTGTGAGGTCAGAATCATTGGAAGAAAGTACCCCAGAATAATGGAGCACAGCTTCTGCCTGGATGCTGGGGGCAGGGGAGGGATAAGAAACAGTTCAGTGATGACTCCACTCCCCACGGAGAGGGGTGACTCAGCTCAGATTCTAGATGGCTATTCCCACTTCACCGCAGCGTGGCACTAGAGTAGTTTGGGCTGTTAGACAGAGCATCTCAGCTCAGCCACTGCTCTGGTTTTCTGAAATATAGGGTACTATGTCAGCTCAGCCCTGGGATGTGTGGCTACTTAGCTTAGCAAGGTACCATTTCCTCCGTGGGCAATGTTCCTTTTTGACTCATGCCCAGAAGATGTGGCTGTTCTCTGGGTGGCCCAACCACCATTTCCCTGATATGCAAGGCTCCACTTTATCTTAGGTTCTGGGGTGCATGGCCACTCTGGGCAGCCAACACAGCATTTCCTGGGAGGCAGAGAACTGGTTCAACTTAGGCACCAGTAAGGCATGCCTCTTCTGAGCATCCTAGGTACTGCTTTCCCAGGAGACAGGGTATCACTTTTGCTCAGGCACAGACTGTCATAAGCACAAGAGCTCTAGGTAGCTAAGGCACCATTCTCCTGGGATGCCTGGTGTTATTTCAGCTCCAGCACAGTTGGACAGGGTACAGCATGATGGGGAGAAGGTTTTGGAGCAGTTATGCAAAGGCCTCATATCAGGAGGTCACATCCAAGTTTAGTTCAGCTCCATAGGGGCAAAGTGTAACAGTGACTGGGAAGGGAATATGCAGTAACTCTTTCAAGGCACCACTTCTCTGGGAGAGTGTGTGCAGCTTTAGCTTGGGCTCCAAGAGTCAAGTCAGAGATATGACAAGAGAGGTAGAGTGGTTCTTCCAGAGCACCATTTCCCCAGAAGGAAATTCTAAATAAGAATTATTTAATCATAATATTATATTATGCAAAATATTGTTTTTAAATTGGTTTAAACAGATAAAATAATATTCCATAATTTTGAAAAATATATATTTCTTATAAAAATAAAGCTAATTCTAAAGGCTCAAATGGCACACCTACATAATTATAAGACTTTACTGTAGTTTTACTTAATTATTCATAATTTTCAGAGTTTCTCACTCCTCTTAAATAGGTAAACTCTTCCCTTTTTTGAATTCAGTAAGTTGAAGGTATAACATTAAGAAGAAATGTATTGATTGAGAGTAGACTTAGCCTCAAAAGTATGTAACAGTAGTAAAACATTTCATTGTATTTTAAATTTTAGCCATATAATGCTTAAATGTTTTTCTCTGTTCAGAAAAAGCTAATAGCTTGTAAAGGAAAACACTGTGTGCTTATTTTTTATTGCTTGACACGTCTTAATTTAAGGTAAGTGATAAGTCACAAACCACGTTAAAATCTAGCATCAATATTACAGTCTTTAACAAGATTACAAAGAAGAAAAGATAACTCTATTTGGCATTGATGCTGTGCTTTCAGCATGTGTTAATAAAATGTAATCTAAAAGTCAATTAATTACATGATTAACAAAAGGGTATGTTAAACACACACACACACACACACACACACACACAGCAGAATTGTTTTCCAGGAGTAAGAAATTGGAGAAAAGAGTAGTAATATATTAAGGTGAATTCAAATTGCATTATGTTCACTGTTGCCCTGAAGTCAGATTAATTACATCTGCTAATTATGTTGGCATTTTTTGAATTCTAATGAAAATACCTATGCTAATCAGATACTTTTAAAGAATTCTGAACCAAAAGGAAGTAAAAACTGACAACATACAATGCAATAAAACAAATATGAAAACTTTCTACCCTTCTGTAGTCCTTTACATTGCTATTTCTCTAAACCGTTGACTTCCCTTAAAGTAAATATTGCATATACTTACAACATGTTGTAAGTTGAAGTAGCCATAAAATATGTAGAGCATGGCAGCATATTATTGTCGAAAGCTGCATACCTACAGCCATCTAATTTTCAGCCAAGACAACAAAATTAAGCAATGGGGAAAGAGCTCCCTAGTCAATAAATGGTGTTGGAATAGCTGGCTCTTCATATGCAGAAGAATGAAACTGGATTCCTATCATTTATCATATATAAATATAACTCAAGATGGATTAAACATTTAATTGCAAGACCTCAAACTGTAAGAATCCTAGAAGAAAACCCAGGAAACACCTTTCTGGACAGTAGCCTTGGGAAAAAAATATGACAATATCTTCAAAAGCAATTGGAAAAAAACCGCAATTGTGACCTAATTAAACTAAAGAGCTTCTGCACAGCAAAAGAAACTGTCAACAGAGTAAACAAGCTACAGAATAAAAGAAAATATTTGCAAACTATACATCTGACAAAGGTATAACATCCAGAATCTATAAAGAATTTCAACAATTCAACAAGCAAAAAACAAATTAACCACATTAAAAAATAGAAGACATGAACATACACTTCTCAAAAGAAGATGTACAAGCAGCCAACATACATGAAATAATGCTTTTTATTGCTAATCATCAGATAAATGCAAATATTATGTCTCTCCAGTCAGAATGGCTATCATTTAAAATTTTTTTAAAAAAATAGTAGATGATGTCAAGGCTGCAGAGAAAAGGAAATACTAAACACACTGTTGATGAGAATGTAAATTAGTTCAGCCAGTGTGGAAAGCAGTTTGGAGATATCTCAAGTAACTTAAAACAGAACTATCATTCAACCTGATAATCCCATTACTAGGTATATACCCACCAAAAAATAAATTTTTCCACCAAAATGTCACATGCACTCATCATTCTTATGTTCATTCCAGCACTATTCACAATAGAAGGGACATGGAATCAATCTACATGCCCATCAGTGGTGGACTGAATAAAAAATGTGGTACCTATATGCTATGAAGTACTATGTAGCCATTAAAAATAACAAAATAATGTCCTGTGCAGCAATATGGATGCATTTGGAGGCCAACATCCTAAGCAAATTAACACAGGAACAGAAAGCTGAATACCAAATGTTCTCACTTATAAGTGGGGACTAAACATTGGGTATTAGTCGAAATAAAGATAGCAAAACAATAGATACTTGGGACTAACAGAAAGGGTAGGAAAAGAGGAAGGCAATGGTTTAAAAATAAACTGTTGTGTACCATGCTCACTATCTGGGTGACAGGATCATTTGTATCCCAAACCTCAGCATCATGTAATATACTCATGTGACAAGCCTTCACACATACCTCCTGAATCTGAAATAAAAGTTGAAATTATATAAAAAAAATTAAAATGGTAGTACAAAGCTTAATTTAATGTGTCAACTTGGCTAGGCCATCTGAGATATATATTCAAATACCAGTCTAGATATTGCTCTGAAAGTATTTTTAGACGAGATTAACATGAAAATTAGTAATTTTTGAGTAAAGCAGATTATTTTCCAAAATATTGTAGGGCTCATCCAGTCTATTGATAATATTAAAAGACTGAGATCCCTGAAGGAAATAATTCTGCCTGCAGATTGCCTTTAGTCTTGAGACTGTAAAGTCAACTTTTCCCTAGGTCTCTTTCTTGCTAGCCTACCCTGCCAATTTTTTATACATTAAAACATATTTTTCTCAAATATTGTAGTTCTGCTATTTCCAGAAACTCACAAGGATTGTACTTCCAAGTTCTTTTAAAGCTGATCATGGTCATGAAATTCATCATCAAATGGCATTTGAGCAAAATCTTTATTCAATTAAATATGAGTGGAAGTTTAAAGGCCAATGCACAACTCACTCAGGCATTGTGAACTATGTGTGCAGACGGACCACAACTCACCCTTGGTTTCTGGGTGTCTGCGTCTATTACTGACTTACACTGGATATGTAAAATGAGTAAGAAAAACTTTTTGTGTTACCCACTGGGATTTTTGGTTTGTGTATTACTTTAGCATATTATCTCATTTTGAATGCTATAGTTTATGACACCAGTATAACTACTGAAGTTAAAATGTTCTCCTTATTTCAGAGGATAGAAGGATCTTACAGTGACAGACATCCATTAGTAAGAATTAATTTCTAGAGATAAAGTGAATACAGTAACCAAAGTGTCAGTAGAGTCAGCACGGTCAAAATAGTCTAACATGGGAAATGTTTGGTGGCTCTTAGTTGATCATGGAGTCTCTAGAACCAAAAGTTATGAATGCCAATTAAGTTTCGATTTGGCTTATATGATCTCAAATCTTCAGGTTTACAAAACATATCTTGAGCCACCACAATACTTCTATGATCCTAAGCCAACTCCAAGGTCTATGTAAATCAAAGCACCTAAAGTCAATTGAGAAAATTACAGTTTTGACATTCCTGAAGAAAAAAACACACAATAATACTATACTACAAATATATACTGATATTATTTGTCTTAGTCATCACCAGTGGAATCTTGGCATTATCAACATCACTGGATATGGAAAAAAAACACGAATACATTCAGGAAATAGTAGACCTGAATCTAAGCTATTATAAATTCTCATGAACAAAAGACATTTTTTAATTTACAAGTAAGTATGAAAAATTATGGGAGTTGTTAAGAAATAATTACAATTTTGACCTATGTTTCAAAGTAAACTACATATACCCTCATTTTAATTTCTTAGGATTTTATAAAATTTAAACATATGTGTGTGTGTGTGTGTGTGTGTGTATATATATATATGTATATATATATATAATTTAGGAATGTATTAATATTTTGGAAGAATAATCAAGGGGAAACCCCAACAGTCTGTTCACTATAACAAAGATAAAAACAAATCAAAACAAACACCACCATCACCATCACACACACAACACACACCCCTCAAATATATTATTCTTGGTAGAACTGCAGAGATTTGTCCCTATTAAATCCTTGAAAGACATAAAAGCAATGGTTGCTAACACATCCTCATTTAATTATCTACTTCAATTGGCTCGATAGACAGATGGGTCTTGGAGAATGACAGTAAATAATCATCAGTTTAATTGGGTGGTGAATCTTGTTACAGCTGCTGTCCAGATGTGGTCTCCCTACTGGAGAAAATTAATAAGGCTGCTTGTATCTTGCATATCTATTGATGAGATCAGATGTTTCCTTTCGTCATAAAAATTACTAACGAGAGAAGGAAATGTTTTTGTAAGGCAGTACCAAAAGTACATATTTTACTCTACTCTTTTTTTTTTTTTTGGTTCCAAGGTGGCCGAATAGAAACAGCTCCAGTTTACTCTACTCTTAGAGAATGCACCACCACTTCATTTCTGTTTCAAAACTGAGTTTCCAGGAAACAAAACCTCTCACCATCTCGGATAACTATCATCTCTTCAAAATTTTGATGACATCATCACTGTACAACCTGGAGAGCAATTGTCTAGCTCTTCTATGTTTGTAAGGCTATGGCGAAAACAAGTGTCACAAAAGACAGAGATGCTTCTCTGAATAAATAGTCCACTAGATCTTTAAAGTTTCTTGTGCATCCAGTGGTCAAGACAAGTTGAAATATTACTTTTTAATTGAGGAATAGAATGGTATACTTTATCTGTTCTGGCAATGATAACACTAAGCTTTAGTGGGACAATTACGTTTTGAAGAAAAATATATCCTATTTAGATGTACTACTTTTACCCGTTTGTTGAGTATGGGAAAGACATTTCCAGCTCTGAATGCATTCAGAGGATGAGAATAAATTCTGGCTTTTCCCACAGTGGTGAAAGCATTTGACTATATGGACCTAAAGGTTATGGATACACAATAGCCATTTGTTTATGAAAAATTACACATGGCGTTGAACCTGTGACAAGCCATACAATTGTAAATAAAGACTTGTTGTTTTAGGTCAATATATCATCTTTTTTTGGGTTTTAGCACCTGGTTTTCTATGGGTAAACAATGTGAAACCTAAGGAAACATGAAATTCAGTGTATCAATTTCAAACTTACCCTGAGCCACCCAGTAATTAAATTAAGTAAATTTAGTTATAATGCAAATTAAAAGCGTGCAAAAATGGCTGAGCCCAGGCATCTGAAGATGTATGTATGCTGCATAAGCTGACTTTTTATTTCCTACTGTGACTTCTGGTAAACATTTTCCACAATAGGAATTATTTTATACTAGTTGACTAATGAAGGCAAAACAACAATTCAAGTGTGATAAACAAAAAAGCTTCACTTAATTTGTTCCAATTAGCCAGAAATGTTCTGCTACCAATTTATAACCCAGCTTGTTAAAATCTTCAGAGGGCATCAAAGATGTCAAAAACTTTCAGTGGACTTATCTTTAAGCAGTATATCTTATTGTACTCAGCTTGAAATATAAGGTTACCAGATTAAAACAGCAAATACATTCAAAGCAGTGACTGAAGATTTAATTTACTGACGGATTGTTGAGTTTAAAGGTTGAGGAAATCTCAGAATATTTATTTATCTCCAAGAGCCCAGTTTCACTTCCATTGCTATTTCCAAACTACAGATAATAGCCACTATATTATTCAATAATATCAAGAGCACTCTTAACTTTTGTATAATTATATATTTATTAATATATGTATATGTTTATTATGGTAGATATTAAATATATGTTCATTTATTTAGGTATATATTTATTAAGTTAAATATAATATATTATTAAGTATTTATAGATGTGTCCTTTATATGTTTATATAAATATCTGCTTATGCATTTTTGTTCCTTGATAATGGTAGAGGATAAACGAAAAACTTTTATGGACTAACCCCACTCTAAATTTTTGGTCTCCTTATCTCCATCCCTCTATCTTTTTAAATATCTTTTTTTAGAACAACCCAAAGAAGTTCAGAAATTTCAGCTTTATTTTGTTATATTGCCTTAAGGTCTATGTTTACATCAACTAACTAAACAAATTTAGTCTTTTCCAGGCACTTGAAATAACACATGGAAACCAGAAATGCCCTTTATTTTACCCTAACACACATTGCTATAATTATTCCACAAGCTTATTATTTAATATGTACATTATAGAAGAGGTATAATTTGAAATAAATTATGCTAATGACTATGTCATAAATTTAGGCAAATCATCAGCAATTTAAATCCTGGGGACATAGGAAAATGGAAACAATAATTATAAGAAGACAAGTTTAAACATTTGAAAACAGCAAGTAGTACAATAAAACAATAAGCAGCAGAAATTAACTATGAAATTATCAATAAAATTGGAACTGGAATTAAAAAATGGGAGGAACTAAAAAAAGTAAATCACAAAATCTCAATTTCATGAATAAAAAGTTTATTCCTCCTTATTTTACTGACATCAAAAACATTAGAAATGACCCTTTTATAATCATTATCAATAAGTTTAAACCAGTCAATTAAATAAAATTAAATAAAGTGGACAAATCCATAAAAAAGATAAAGCACAACACAGACACACACACAAATGCACAGTCTTGCTATAAATATTTGTACACCTGATTATGTTTTCAAGATTCTTTTTTCACTTGACTATTTTATGTCTCTCTATATATTGCAGTATTCCCACATTTTAAAATTTTCATGGCTTATGGAATAATTTGCATGGTGTCTACTTTCTGCTATTTCAATGTCATCTGAGGAATATTTATATAGGTCATGAATGATACCCTAGTAAGTTTTTAATGTAGGTAATCTATTTTTGAAGAAATATATACAAAAAGAGTTTTCTAAATATTAGAAATAATGTTTTTTTCTTTTTTCAGATAACTTAGGAATCCTAGATAATAATGAGAAAATAAAGGTATTTTCCAATTCATTGCAATTTAAGTCCTATCTTGAGTTTGGGAAGGCCACAAATCTGGAAAAATAATTTAAACAGTAGAATAAGTAACTTAGAAATATGTATTTGATTATAACTCAAAGAATAAAAGGAATATTCATGAGTTTACATTAATAAAACTATGTTCCTGAGTAAATAAGTAGATGAGAATGTATATTTATTAAAATAATTTTAAGTAGCAAATGTTAAAAAAAATTTGGAAAATGGCACATTATCAAAACAACACAGTAATAATTGCTGCAGGTTCTCTGATGAATTACTAAAGTTAATGATATTACTGTGTTGGTTTAACATATGTCCTCAAATTATATGATACTCCCTCAATGAAGAGTTATAGCTTAATTCCCCCTCCTTCAGTATAGATTGGTATTAGTGACTAACTTCCAAATAATAGAGTATGGGAAGAGAAACATATTAACATTAAAGTGAAGAAAACTGACAGATATTGCCTTAAACAGGTAATCGAAGTTAATGTAACCAGCAATAAGTTGTGTCAATACCACACACCTGATGATAATAATTCAATCAGAAGAATACTTTACCTTGATATTTCTTCCTAAGAATCCATACCCTCAGTCTATTCACGTGAAAACATTAGAAAAATCCACACTGAAGAACAGTCTACAAATTTCTTCATCAGTACTCTTCAAAATGCCAGTTATGAAAGACAAGAACAGATGCAGAAATTGCCAGAAATAGAGTACATTATAGATTTGATCCTGGGACAGAAAAAAATCATTGGTGAGGAAACCAGAGAAATCCTAAATGAAGTTTCTAATTTTTTTCATAGATTGTCCCAATGTTAATTTCTTAGGAAAAGTGTAAGTTAATACTCAATATTATCCTCACAACATTTTTGTAAATCAAAAATATTTCAAAAAATAAAAACTAAGTGAAAAAATACATGAATTTTTTAAAATCCAGAATTCATTCAGAAAATACACTTGGCCAAGATTTATGAAAGCCCTGCCAAAACAGTGAAGGGATACCCTCTTTTTCACGTTATCAGAATCAAATCTCCCATCTCCCATGTTGTAACCCAAGTTATCCATTTGGTCTTCTCTGTCATGAGGGTTAGCCTTTATGTTAGGAAGTATGCTGCTGATAAAGATGTACCCAAGACTGGGTAATTTATACAGTAAAAAGGGTTTAAGGGACTACAATTCTGCATGGCTGGGAAGACCTCAAAATCATGGTAGAAGGCAAGGAGTAGCAAGTCACGTCTCACATGGATGGTGGCAGGCAAACAGAAGAGAACTTGTTCAGGGAAATTCCCATTTTTAAAACCATCAGGTCTCGTGAGACTCATTCACTTTCATGGGAGCAGCAGAGAAAAGACCCACCCCATAATTCAATCACCTCCCACTGGTTTCCTCCCACGACATGTGGGAATTGTGGGAGTTGCAATTTAAGATGAGATTTGGGTGGAGACACAGCCAAACCATATCAGTAAGTGTTCAAGTTAATAATGTTATCATCTGAGTTATATTTGTGTCAACATTCCATTTATTACACAAGTAATAGAAAGAAGACAGTAAGTTCTGCTATCACACACTGTTTTTGAGAATAAGATTTTATTCAAATGTAATGGATATACTAGGGAACAACTGGAGCATAAAATGAATATCATGTTTACTTATCTGCAATTCAAGAGATACCCTAGGTGAAAATAGAAAACTTCATCTACGTGAATCATAGGACTATACAACAAGCACACATATACATCAAACATATACTATTTACCATAGCAGTGTGTGTCATGAGCCACCCACTTCTGTTGTTACAACTGTCTATCCAATTTCGGATAAACTTCCTCCTACCACCCCAAAATAACTCACCCATTTTAATTCTTCCACTTTCCACTTCCACAAGCCAATTTCAAGTATTTTTTTAGGTCTATAGTTATATTTATTGTGTTTTTATGTATTTCTTAACTATTTAATATGTGTGGAACTATTCTGCTATTTTTATTATGTTACAAAAATCTGCTTTCTTAAATGTATCACTGACAAAGTTGTTGAGTATTGTGCCCTTAAATACCATTTTCCCAAAACCTCATGGTTTTATGACATGATTTTTGATAGCACATTGATTTCTATACACATGGATTTTGCATTATAGAAAAACTGACTGAATTGCTATTAATATATAAAATGAAGTGGGATAGAAAGTGAGTAAAGAAGAGAGAGGATGAAACAGAACACAAGAGAGAAGAGGGAAAGAGAGGAGAGTAACTTAGAAAGAAACCTCCAGGCTCTCTGGTGGGGAATTTAGTGTGCATTAGGGTTTAGAGATGAAGAAAATAACTTAAGGATTGAGGGATACATCCTCCATAGGAAGAGAGTAGTGTGGATGCATCTGTGTTGGGATAAACAGTATGATTCATATGTGGGAGTGGAAATGAGTACTGTAGAAAGATGAGCCCCTGGTTAGCTTTGCTCTATCCACAGAGTATTACATTCATCTAAAGTGTAATTATTAAGCTGTGCTAAGATTTTAAATTTAGATCTCAGTTTATCTGTTGAATATAAGCTTTTTGAAGTAATAAGATTTAATTAAATGTGTATATTCAATGGATAATCTCAGTGCCTTTTTAAGATCGTGTCTGATGCATAGGATATCAATAGATGTATATTAAGCAAATGAATAAAATGGCATAGGAAAACAATGTTGAAGGTCTTTGAAATGTAAGTTTTGGAAGTCATCAAGGTAACATTAAATGTTTAGCTCAATCATCTACAATGACTGATCAACTGACATATATTAAAATTTTCTAATGTGGCCCACAGTGTTCAACAAGACAAGGTTAAAAAGAGTAGGAAAACAAGATTTCTTCTAGAGTAGCAGAGAAGAAAACATGCAATTAGGGAAGTTGGATAAACTCCCAAATGGGCTTTGATTCATGTATCTACTTGGCACATCAGGACACTGTTATGGGTTGAATTGCGTTCCTCTCAAATTCATATGCATAAAATCTTAACTCCCATATCTCAGAAGATGACCTCATTTTCAGATAGAAACTTTACAGACATAATCAAGTTAAATGAGGTTATTAGGGTGGCCCCTAATCCAATATGACTTGTGTTTGTATAAGAAGGAAAAACTTGGACAGACATATTCTGAGAGAAGAGTCAGTGAAAAGACATAGGGAGAAGTCAGCCGTCTACAAGCCAAGGAGAGAGGCCTAGACCAAACCTTTCTCTCATAGTCCTCAGAAGAAACCAATTCGGCCCATACCTTAATTTTGAACTACTAGTCTGTAGAATTGTGTGAAAATAAATTTTAGTTGTTTAAGCCTCAGAATTTATACTCCTTCATTACGACAGACCTAGAAAACCAGTGCAAACACTCTGCCAGATACTATATGTTTTTTCCAAAGTTCCATTCCAACCCTCTCTAGTTCTTAACAGTTTTACACAGAGCTAGGAACCTACAAGTTATATTTTGGAGACATCTTTAACAGCTGATTTCTACTTAGTTGCTGTGACTAGGAGTCCCTTATGGAAATTTAGAAGGGAAGATAAAAGAAAACACGTCACTTCTTGCTCTGACTGTGATAGAAACATCAACAGCAGATTTTGGCATCTCCAGGAATCTGTGGGCTCCAATAGCCTTATCAGCAGTGGCAACAAGAAACGCTCCAGCCACAAAGCTGCAAGTGAAGGCTTGTGGGCTAGGGTGATCGCAGCTTCTACATATCTGTGAAATATCTTTTCTCTCTTTTGCAACTTCAGGGCTTCCAAATAGGTTGTTGACCAAATCCTTCTATTCTTAAAATGTCCAGAGGGATTTCAGCTCTCCTGCTTATACATTAACCAGTGCAGAATAGCCTCCTTCTGTAGTGAATAGAACAGAGACAAACACAAGCAAAGAAGCATCTTCAAGAAGCAAAACTGGCACACAGGCAAGAAGGTATACAAGGTTACAATTGGTTGTAGCAACAGAATATAATAAATTCATTTTCTTTTCTTTTTTTTTTTTTTTTTAAGAAGGAGTTTCGCTCTTGTCACCCAGACTGGAGTGCAATAGCACAATCTCAGCTGATTGCAACCTCCGCTTCCCGGGTTCAGGCAATTCTCCTGGGATTTTTGGTTTGTGTCCTCATGTCCCTTTCCCCTTAACTTGTTTTCATCACTCTTCTTCAAGCTTGAACTTCCATTTTATTTTATTTTATTTTATTTTATTTTTTAGACGGAGTATGGCTCTGTCGCTCAGTCTGGAGTACAGTGACTTAATCTCAGCTCACTGCAACCTCAGCCTCCTGGGTTGAAGCAATTCTCCTGCCTCAGCCTCCAGAATAGCTAGGATTACAGGCATGTGCCACCAGTCCTGGCTAATTTTTTTTTTCTTTTTCTTTTTTTTAGTAGAGACTGAGTTTCACCATGTTTGCCAGGCTGGTCTCCAACTCCTGACTCCAGGTCATCCACCCGCCTCAGCCTCCAAAAGCGCTGGGATTACAGGCATGAGCCACTACACCTGGCCAATAAACTCATTTTCAATAGCTGCCCATGTTTAATAAAATGTGTTTAATAGTGAGGTTGGTAAAACAGTAGTAAGCCACATCGGAAAGGACAGCGTAAATAGATCAAGCATTCTGATATTTCAGTAAGTAGTTTGTATTATTTTTTCATATTTTTCAACCCTTTTACTGTTACAAAATCTCAGTGAGGAAGGTCAGACAGGTATTATTATCTCCATATTACAAATGAGCAAATAATAAATCAGTTGAATTTAACCAGTTATACTGCTAATTCAGTATTTGTGATTAACTGTTGTTCTTCACTTTTTGCAATTAAAAAATTAACAATTATTTGTGCTTTTAGTAGTAGTTGTCACTTCTCTTTGTCTTATATTGACTTGGTTCTGAATATAATTTCCTATACAAATTACTTATCAACCTTTAATCCAATTCATTTTCCCAATAATAGGCTTTAAATGAAATTACAGTTTATTTTCATAACCATTTGCATAAATATTTCAAAGAATCATTTTAATGCTCTAATAATTTACATTTGTGAAGATATATTTTAACATAACATAAACCATATAAACATTTTATTCCTGAAGTGCAGTGCCATGTTTTGATGATATATCCAGTATGTAAATCAAATAATGTTCCAATCAGGCAAAGAAGTAGAAAAAAATAGTTGAAACATGTTAATCTTCAATTTCGTTTGTATTTTTTCTTGAATGTTTTTAAGCCTTAAATTTACACAGACATTGTACAGTAAATTCAAGTGTAAAATGTCTTAGTATTAATAAATTATATATGTAAAAAATGAGAAATTTCTTTTATGCCTGTAATTTATTTGTAGATATTAGTCTTTTCCATAAATAGGTCCATTATAAATTGATTTATAGTAGCTCTCAAGAAATGCTGTGGAAGCTAAAAGTTGTTCTGTGTTACAAACTTTAATTCACCATCGGTGACTGTACTTTAGGAAGACATAGATAGTTTGAAAAGGACATCCTTGAAAATCAGAGACCATGAAATATATACGTGGTCATCACTCAATCTCATAACAATCACAGGGCATACAAAATGTGTAAGAATGAGCAGGAGTTATGTTTCTATAATTATAGGTATGCCTGTAAAAGTAACCTATCCCACATTATATGTCCCTTTTAGAAATAATATGTGTACCTGGAAACATTTGATTTCCTGGGGAGAAGTTAAACTGATAGAAAATGTAATAAGAATACCAGACTTATGGTCATAGTTTAAGAGGACATATAATTTATTAATAAAAATCGGCATTGTGAAATGATACTAGCCATAGCAATAAATATTCTAAAACTAACTTATATGTATAAATAGTTTTTTTATTTCTGAATACTAAGAATTAGGAAAGAAAATTTTGGATTTCAGTGGGTGATGAAACTTTCTCCATTGGGAGGAAATACTGAATTTATATTCTGGATGAGTCACTAATTGGGTAAACTCAATTGAGCCATTTTAACTCTGTAAACTAAAGTTCTTATTTATAAAATACAGGATATAATAGAACCTCATGAATATTTGTATTCATTAAATGAAATCCTCTATTAACATATTTAGATTTAGATTTAGCAAGTGCTTAATAAATATTTGCTATTAGCTTATTTTCAAAATACCTTTATATCTATTTATAAAGAGAGTTACATATGGTGAAAATTTCTTGAAGAAGA
Source organism: Pongo pygmaeus (assembly GCF_028885625.2). NCBI lineage: Eukaryota > Metazoa > Chordata > Mammalia > Primates > Hominidae > Pongo > Pongo pygmaeus. Next base: position 29,968,339 of record NC_072377.2, read on the forward strand.
AAGCACAGTGATGCTGGAAATGATAAAATACCAATTTTAGCATGCTTCATTAGATTTAGTTTATTTTGTCCCCAAAGTCAGCCTTAAAAAATTAGAAATTCTGACCTCAATTATTAACTTTTCTCTACAAATTTAAATGCGTTTTCACTTATCACAATTTGGAAATGTTATTAACTATTTTACAATAAAATCAGAGGAAAAGGCTGTATATAAATTTAAAGAGTGATTAGAATATATACAATTTAAGTTTTATTATTCTATTTCTTTTTTTTCTCTTTATTATACTTTAAGTTCTGAGATACTTGTGCAGAATATGTAGGTTTGTTACATAGGTATACACGTGCCATGGTGGTTTGCTACACCCATCAACCCATCATCTACATTAGGTATTTCTCCTAATGCTATCCTTCTCCTAGCCCCCCACCCACCAACAGGTCCCAGTGTGTGACATTCCCCTCCCTGTGTCCATGTGTTCTCATTGTTCAACTCCCACTTATGAGTGAGAACATGGGGTGTTTGGTTTTCTGGTCTAATACTAATTGTATTTTTCTTCTTTACTTTCTGTTCTGTTTGACACCAAAATTAACTAAGTGTAATTAATTTGGAAGTAAATTTCATATTCTATTAGAAGATGGTAGGTTTGTAGACAAACACTGAGCTGCGTAAGGCAGATTAGAGTGGTCTGAGGCGACAGGAGGGGATGTTAAAATTTTCAATAAGGAAGTGAGGCTAGGTCTCGATGAGAAGACACTACTCTTAAATATTATTTTAGTAGAGGTATGTGGTTAGAGTGTGAACCAAATGGATTTCTCGTAGAGGAACATTATAGCAGAAGAGAAAATCCAGTACAGAGAACTCGATGCAGAATTGTGCCTGAACTATCTGGGAAATATCAACAAGTTCAGTTTGACAGAACAAGCAGTAGACCAAAAGGAAGTAAAGTAAGATAGATCACTGGGAGCTAGAGAAGAGAGTGGGTGCAAGTCAGGCAGAGCCTCTGGTCTCTTACTGCCAGGATACAGCATATTGTTACCGTTAAAGCCCAGATGCTGGAAAAAGACTGCCTGGATTCAAATCTTATGCTGCCACCCTTAGCCAGGTAATCTGGATCAATAAACTCATCTTCTTTGTCCTTTAGATACTCTATTTGTAAAACTGTGATAATAATACTGCCAACACCACAGAAATTTTTGTAAGTATTATTTTGCAGAGTTAAATGGGAAGCTGTGGATTTTAAGCAGAGTAATGATATCATCTGACTTATGTTAAAAGTTTACTATGACTAGAGTGAGGAAAGCATGAAAAAGCAAAACCAAGAAGAGCACTGAAGAGAGATATTATGATAATTCAGGTGAGATAGAATGAGTGTCTTGTTCTAGTAGTGGAAGTGTTGGGAAATTTTAGATTTTACACACATGTTGAAGAAATACAAACAAAAGATCATGACAGATTGGCTATGGACTGTGAGAGAAAGCCAAGAGTTAAAGATAACTGCAAGGTTTTTCAACTGATCAGTAGAAACGGGGATCAGTTGAAATGGGGGAAGACTAGGAGATGGGAAAATGAGGACTAAAGAAAACCAGTGATTTTCGAAGGTGGAAAATTTGAGATTTTTACCAAATAGTCATTGAAGAGCTGAAAATAGCTATTAAATGGTAAGTTAGAAATGTGTGACTGGTGTTTAGAAGGTAAAATACTGCTTGCAATACAAATTAAAAAATGTCCACATAGAGATGATATTTAATACCATAAAATTACATGAGTTCACCAAAATAGTAAATGTAGATGCACACACACATGCACACACAAACATACACTTTATATATAGTTTGAGTATCCCTTATCCTAAATACTTGGGACCAGAAGTGTTTTAAATTTTGATATTTTTTTTCAGACTTTGGAACACTTACGATATTCAATATCCATAATTCAAAAATCTGAAATCCAAAATGCTCCAATGAGCATTATATCAGTTCCCAAAGAGTTTTGGATTTTGGAGCATTTTGAATTTTAGAATTTTGGATTACGGATATCCAACACACACACACACACACACACACACAAACACACACACATATTTATGTATGCATAAAATTTGTATATGTGTGTATTTGTACAATCATGCATACTTGTGTGCATATTTACTTGAATATAATTGAATTAACATGTTTTACAGTATATATCACCTGCAAGAAGAAAGTGGACACTCTAGTGTTTTAAGAATCAGGCAATGTCTTCAAACACACAAATTTCTTCTAAGGCAACCTGTCATGAGGTACGTTATCTGGCAAATGGTAGATACTTGTATAATAGAGAAAGCCGGCATCTATTTCTGAATCACGGCTTATGGCAAGAAAGGACAAATTGAACAAGAAGTCAATAGAGCAAAGCTGAACACAAAATCTCTCCTTCTGTGAAACATTGACCTGCCATGGGTGTCACATTCAGATTCTTGAGTAGCTTCAAAGTGTCACTCTGAACCAGCTGCACCATCAACTGGAAAGACTGCCTCACAAATCAACCATACCACTAACAGTGTATTTCTAAAGAGATGCATGAAGGTAGGAAAAGCCACAATCTATTTTTTTGGTTTATTTCAAATAATTTGCTTGGGGGCATACTGGGACTACCATGTTAAACAAAAAGATATAATGTAATACACTTTGGAAGATATCCACTTGGAAGACAGATGAGAAGATAGAGCAAAATCATGAAGAGTTTATTTTAATGATTGAGAAAATTTACCTAGTGCAGCAAACCAACAACCAATGCGAGTGTAGGCCCCAAGGACTTACTAGCACATGAACAAATATGATAGCACTGAAAACTGTGAGATTTTCAAGAAGGATATTGAAAAAGCAAAGACACACGCAGGCACACACACACACATAAAAATACACACACTGCTGTTGGTCTTTGAAAGTCATTTTTCTTGATGAACATGTATCACTATTAAGAAACACAAATACACAGTTATCTCTTTATAATACTACTTATAATGTGTAGTGAACTAGAGTAATATAGTTACATTTATTTATTTATTTATTTATTTCAAAAAAGAAAAACTAAATGTTCTGGATAAATTATAACTTAAACAAATTATACTGTACTTTACAAAAAATGTTGGGGCATCGTAGATGCCAGAAGTGAAGAATATTCTGAGAACTAGACAGAGAGGTAAATAAGTTAATAAAGCAGTACCATGTGAAGTTTTTGAAATAGTAATGGTTAGAGTAGTGGGCTTTCATGCCTACAAAAATCCTAAGAATTGGTACCAGCAAAGACCTCTAGTATTAGTGATGAAAGATCTAATTGAATCTTTCACCAGATAAAATGAAATTTACCTGGCCACGTGTGTGGGAAAAAGTTCTCAATAGAAAGCAAAAGAATAGCCCTGCAACTTTGACGTGTTTGAACACAGACTTACACTGTCCTCACATTGTGGGGATACCGCAAGCTGAGAAGCTGGCAATTAAAAAATGATCCTGGTGTGGTGAAAATACTTGAGGGGTCTACGAATCAAATGAAAAATTTCTCTGGAGGAACGTATTAGTTCATGTAGGATTTACAAAGGGGAAAATCAAAAGATGCCATATTAAGATGAGCTCATAAGCTCAAAATAAAAAATTATAACATTCATAGTAAGTGAAAGTCAACAGTCAAATGTACCAGGAGACCTCAAGCTATTGGCCTTAAACTCAAAGTCATTGACAAGAGCATAACATTTTAGAATGATAAAAAAGAAAAAATTAACACACACAGGCACACTTGCACATAGCCTAAGTCTTGTTAAAAGGATTAAAGAGATAACAGAGTGTCTTTTCATGAAATACAATAAACTTGAGAAGATAGTATCTTAATTTTTCAGTGGAAAAGCCAAGATTGGAGTTAATATACTCCTGTACATTTTCCAGAAACCATAGTAATTGGTGACAGTAAACTTTGAAAGGTGAAGGAAGGTAACCTTAAAACCAGGAGGGCTAGTTAAAGGCCTAATTTAGAATAAATTCTACCTTAGTCTTTCTCTGTACTCCACGCATGCAGGAGATTGCAATTTCTCTACTTAAAAGAAGATAAGAATACTATTCGGTCATAAAAAGGAATGAAATAATAGCATTTGCAGCAACCTGGATGGAACTGAAGACCATTATTTTAAGTGAAGTAATTCAGGAATGGAAAACTAAACATCGTATGTTCTCATTGTAAGTGGGAGCTAAACTATGACAATGAGAACCTATAAAAATATTTATTGTCAAACAAATATGCAAAATAAATTTTCTTGGTAAATTAAATTAAAAAAAAAAGAATCATACAACGGATTCTAGGGACTTGGAAGAAAGGGTGGGAAGAGGGTGAGGGATAAAAGACTACAAATTGGGTACAGTGTATGCTGCTCAAGTGAGGCGTGCAACAAAATCTCACAAATCACCACTAAAGAACTTACTCATGTAACCGAACACTGCCTTTAAAGAAGATAGGATTATACTCTAGAGAGCATCAAACAAAAATTACCTGGCCTGAGATGAAAACCTGCATGTTGGGAGAACATCCTGTTCACGGGGAGATTAAGGGCTAGCCAAATATTTCTATTTGATGTTCTAATTGTTAACACTTTATTTAAATGAGTGATGAGAAATGGGCATTATCTTCTCTAAAATGCATGACAAACCCAAGACCAAATTAAAAAAAAAGAAAAATATTATCAGTAGTGATTTTCACAATGATAAGTGACAGAAAGATCGTCATCATTCTACAGTAAAGAACACAATGGGCAAGTAACCCCACATGCATTTACTTGAACTTCTTTTAGCACCCTTGTCTTGTATATGAGAGAATAGATCAAGAGCACCAGGAAAGTAACTACTGCAAAAACAGAAACTAAAGCAATTTGAAAAAAGGAAGCAACTTGATATAATTAATTTATTCATGTAAAAGAAATGTTACTGTATAGACTTAAAGAACACTGCATCTGTTAAAAAGAATCAGATGAGTTCATGTCCATTGTAGGGACATGGATGAAGCTGGAAACCATCATTCTCAGCAAACTATCCAAGGACAAAAAAAAAACAAAACACCGCATGTTCTCACTCATAGGTGGGAATTGAACAATGAGAACACTTGGACACAGGAAGGGGAACATCACACACCAGGGCCTGTTGTGGGGTGAGGGGAGGGGGGAGGGATAGCATTAGGAGATATACCTAAAAATGACGAGTTAATGGGTGCAGCACACCAACATGGCACATGTATACATATGTAACAAACCTGCACGTTGTGCATATGTACCCTAGAACTTAAAGTAAAATAAAAAAAATAAAAGAATCAGATATAATATATATTTCACATATTTTCTCACACAACATTTAATGGAAAAGGTGAAGGCAGATAGGCCTGTCTTGCTGCTGAGCTCAAGGGGAAAGCATTCATTTTTTTAATCATAAGTACAGTCTTAGATGCCCTTAAGTGCCCTCTGTTAGGTTAAGGAAGCTCCTTTCCTGTGGAAGTTACACAACATAGGTATTAATATAGCCACTCTGGGCCACTTTAGCTTAGTGTTTACATAGTATGTCGTTTTCCAATATATTAGTTTCAGCTTGAGTATATCTATGTATTTAAAATGTGTTTCTTGTAAGCAATGTATAATACGGCCTTACTTGTTCATTATGTCTGGCGTCTTTGCCTTTTAATTGAAAAGCTTAATTCAAACTTATACAATTAATAATTCATATGTCTGATTTAAGTCATCTTGCCATTTGGATTTCATTTATCTGATTTTTTTAAATTTTTTTCTTTCTTTGTCTTCCCTGTTTTTTTTGTTGTGAATATACCATATATTGACTTATTACCTATATATGTTTCTTTTCGTTATGCTATGCATTTTAATATGCAAATATTATTCTATTTCATAATAATTTTAGGAAGCTTATATGAGTAAAATACGTTTATTTTCTTCCAAGTTTTGTGTACTTGTTGCTTTACTTTCTTTTACAATATAAACTATTTTATTTAGTTTAGAATAATATTAAGCCGTTAATAATTTTACAACTCTACATATGAAAGAATACTAAAAAATTGTGTTTTTATATTTTTCTAGGTATATTCTTTTTTTGGAGCTGTTAGTTACATAGTGTACATCTGGCTGTTAGTTTTTCCCTTCATCTTGAGGAACATTTTTACTATTTTTTGTGGTAAATTTACTGGATGAAATACTTTCAGGTTTTGACTGGAAATACTTTTGAAACCTGCTGAAATTTAAAACAATACATTTTCTAAATATAAAATTGTAGGTTAAAATTCTGATTTATTTTCTTTCTGTCATTTTGAAATTCTGTTTTCTTCTCATCTTTATTTTTTTCATGATCAGAAGTCAGTAGTCATTTATTTTGTTATTCTACTACAAAAAGACACATGCACATGTAGTGAGTACTCTTTTATTGCCCCTTGAGATTTTCTCTTTTTCTTTGGTTTAAATCACTTAATTTTTAATATACAAATAGATGTACTATCTGTATATCATTTCCTTGGGGTTTTGCTAAACTTCGTGTATGTATAATTAATAGATTTCATCTACTGGGAATATTCTCATTCCTTATATCTTCAAATAATTGTCTTATTCATTTTTTATATATTCTTCTGGGACTCTAGTTACATAGAGGTTAGACAATTTGATATTATAGCACATATAGAGACACTTCTTATTTTATTTTATTTTATTTTTCAACTTTCATTTTAGAATTGCAGTACACGTGCAAGTTTTTACAAATGTATATTGTGTGATGCTGAAATTTAGAGTACAAATAAATCCATCACCCAGGTAGTGAGCATAGTACTCAAAAAAATATGTAGTTTTTAAGCCCTTTCCTCCGTCTCTTACTCATCTAAGAGTCCTCAGTGGATTATTGTTCCCATCTTTACGTCCATGTGTACCCAATGTTTAGCTTCCACTCATAAGTGAGAACACTAAGTATTTAAGGTTTTCTGTTCTTATGTTAATTTGATTAAAATAATGGCATCCAACTACATCCATATTGCTGCAAAGGGCATAATTTCATTCTTTTTAATGGCTGAGTAGTATTCCATGTTATGTAGATACTACATTTTCTTTATCCCATCCACTCTTGATGGGCACCTGTGTTGATTATGTGTCTTTTCTATTGTGAATAGTGCTGTGATGAACATTCAAGTGAATGTGACTTTTGGTTAGAATAATTATTTTCCTTTAGGTATATATCCAGTAATGAGATTGCTGGGTTGAATGGTAGTTCTGTTTTAAGTTATTTGAGAAATCTTCAAACTGCTGTTCACAATAGTTGAACTAATTTACGTTCTTACCAACAGTGTATTAGTATTCTCTTTTTTCTGCAGCTTTGCCAACATTTGTTATTTTTAGACTTTTTTTTTTTTTTTTTTTTTTTTTTAGACAGAGGCTTGCTCTGTCGCCCTGGCTGGAGTGTAGTGGTGCGATCTCGGCTCACTGCAAGCTCCACCTCCTGGGTTCACGCCATTTTCCTGCCTCAGCCTCCTGAGTAGCTGGGACTACAGGTGCCTGCCATCATGTCTAGCTAATTTTTTTGTATTTTTAGTAAAGATGGGGTTTCACCATGTTAGCCAGGATGGTCTCGATCTCCTGACCTCGTGATCCACCTGCGTCAACTTCCCAAAAGGCTGGGATTACAGGAGTGAGCCATAGCACCCAGCCTATTTTTTGACTTTTTAACAAAAACAATTCTGACTAGTGTGAGACGGTACTGCCTAGGTAAATTTATAGAGTCAACATTATGCTTTTTAAATTACCAATGTCATTTTTCACAGAATTAGGTAAAAAAACTATTCTAAAATTTATATGGAACCAAAAGGAGCCCAAATAGTCAAAGTAATCCTAACAAGAATCAAGCCAGATACATCACATTTCTTGACTTTAAACTATATTACAAGGCTACAGTAACCAAAAGAGAATGGTACTGGTACAAACACACACATATAGATCAATTGAAGAGAATAGAATTCAGAAATAAAGCTGCACATCTACAGCCACTTGATCTTCAAATTAAGCAATGGGGAATGAATTCCTCTACAATAAATGATGCTGCGATAACTGGCTATCTATATGCAGTATAATGAAACTGGTCCTACCTATCACCTTATACAAAAATAAATTCAAGATAAATTAAAGTCTTAAATGTAAAACCTCAAACTATAAGAATCCTGGAAGAAACATCTTATTAACTAATTATATTAATCCATTTGAACACTGCTTTATGACCTGTATTGTGCAATTTTCTCTGAAATTTTCAAAATATGTTTACTACTTTTTATTAAAAAACAAAAAGGTATAATAAAAATTATGGAATAACTCAGGAAACCCAAAGTGTTCAACTAAAAGCATATTTTAAAAATATTTCAAACTCTATTTGTGTACTTCTATTATTTCACATACTTTGTTTCATCTGTTGAAAACCAATTTCATTTTTAAATCTACATTGGCCCACATCAATAACTCCTGAATTGAAATCTCCACTGGATTAAAGGGCATAAATAACAAGGGTGATCTTAAAGTGCTAATTTAATTACTTAAATAAAGATTTAATTGTATATGCTGTGTCTGTTTCTCACCTCTGGATCAATAATTGATGAACAAGAGGTAATGTCACCCTATCCTAATGTGGACAGGCAAATATTAAACCATAAAGTTATAATGAAGATAAAAAAGAAAGTTCCCAAAACTGCATGGGGAAAGGGAGTTTTTACAAGAAAAAAATTTAAAAATGTAAACCTAATTTGTCATTCAACCATGATTATAGATTTTGTTTTCAGTGTAAGGTACCTTTTCTATGTTTCCTTAGACCTTTTATTAATGTACAAAACTACATTAATGACTGACTAGCCATCAGTGTTTTTAATTTTACAAAATGGATACTTTAGTTAATAAAAATTATTTTTATTTTTATTCTAAGAATTTTTAAGATAAATAAAGGGAATAAATACGTAAAAAAAACTTGTTAAAGAACTTTAAATATTAGTCTTTAAAATTGTTATGTTGTTTTCATTTGAAAGTAAATGAGGATATATATGTTAGTATTGTTTACAGTAACTTTGGTAATAAGCGTATACTATATATTGGCTACATACATGAACATATAAATTTCATTATCTATCTTCATCAGGTGTTAGTTTTCACAATTAATTTCATTTTATTAATTATTATGTTATTTGTTTTAATAGATCTGAAATATATCAAAGTCACAAAATTCCCTTGTTTTTTATTAAAGTACCAAGATGTTGATCCAGGAACAATTATAAATATTTTTAAAAGAAAGCTGTATTAGGTATGCACAAATATTTATGCCTGTGTTGGAAAACAAAACAATATAAAAAGGTGAAAGATAAATGCAGGAAAAATTATTTTTAAACAACTTTACTAAGATGTAATTTACATATCATAAAATTTACCCATTTAAAGTGTATAATCCAGTGATTTTTAGCATGATGAAAAAGTTGTACGACCATTACTACAATTTTAGAGCATTAATACCTGACAGAGAAACTCCACAACCATTAATAGTCATTTCTCATTTGCCTCTTCACTATAACTTGGACCAAGGCAATCACTTATCAACTTTCTGCTGCTATATGTCTATTCTGTCTTTTTAAAAATTACTCTTATCTAAATGTAATTATGTATCCTTTGACCAAGATGTCCTCATGGCCCCTTCCTCTTAACTTGTTTTCATACTCTTCTTCAAGCTTGAACTTTTATTTTATTTTATTTTATTTTATTTTATTTTATTTTATTTTTTGAGATGGAGTCTGGCTCTGTCGCCCAGGCTGGAGTGCAGTAGCCTGATCTCAGCTCACTGCAACCTCGGCCTCCCGGTTTCAAGTGGTTCTCCTGCCTCAGCCTTCCAAGTAGTTGAGATTATGGGTGTGGGACACCATGCCCAGATAGTTTTTGTATTTCCAGTAGAGACGGGTTTCACCGTGTTGGCCAGACTGATCTTGAACTCCTGACCTCAAGTGATCCACCCACCTCGGCCTCCCAAAGTGCTAGGATTACAGGCATGAGCCACCATTCCTGGCCTCATGCTTGAACTTTGAAAGGGATAATGTGGAGTTGCATATCTGGTGTCCAAAAAAAAAAATGAAGTTGATTGCATAAAGCAGAGTGCATTAGGCAATTTGTGATGGCAGTTTTCCCTCCTGTTTGTAGGGAGCAAACATTACAATATCATATGAAAGGTAATAGACTGATCCCAAAGGCACCAGTGTTCAAATACATGTAAACGTGGCACTTAATCCTCTTTTTTTCTGCCAAAATTGACTTGTTGGAATACATGTGTATTTTCAGGTTGAGTAGTTTAAATTGTGTTTTCAGAAGCTGTTGCTGTAACCTCTGCAGTTAGTTGTTTATGGAGTAGCCGCACTCTTGGAAGAATCTTATTCCAGATGTGGAAATACCATATCCATACCAAACCAGAGAATTTTCAGAGAAATCTTCAGCAGCTAAAGTCCATTATAAGGTATCTGCAGAAAATCATTTTCAAAAGATACTACTTTATTTCATAGTATTTAGTAGATAAACAAAATGGGAAGTCTTGCCACCCACAGAGTACATAAAATACCAAGTAGTTGGTCCCAATTTGTCTTATAGCTGTACTTCAAAGTGCCTTAATTTATCATTTTAAATTGTATTTAAACTATACTGCCACAGCCCTTTAACTTATTTTATTCTTACCCAATAACCAGAGGGAAACTGTATGTTGGTATCACTAATCGCATTTAGCCAACCAAACAAACAAAAAAACCTTCCAAAGACTAGTGAAGTTTTATTAGTCTGGTATGATGGCAGAAGAAAAACTGGAATGCAAAGTCTATGTTCATTTCCAGGTAACTTTCTACTGCTGCTCCGCTCTCTGACTTAGAAATTATTTTTGAGAGATATTTGGGTGAAATGTCTACAAAACTTTTAAAATCTATTACGTTAATTGCTTGTCTTGATTTTCTCATAGAATACGGTTAGAATTGTCTATAATTAAATATATGAGAATACTTTTGTATATTTTTATATTTTACTTATTTCCCCCAGGATTATTCTCTTTGAGAGCATGAACTTATTCAATAAAAAGTCCATCCATCTCAACATTAAATGCTAATTATTCTGTGCATCTTCAGCAAACAAAATATAATGCATGATACTAATGTAAGGGATACTGGTTGTTAGTATGAGAATAAATAATATCACAAATAAGTAGCAATAACAACAGTGTCTATTGAGTGCTAATAATGTGCCAGAATACTTCTGTGTGACTTATATATATATTAACTCTTTACATTCTTAAAAAAAATAATTAGAGCGATCCTGTTGGTAACCATCCTCTAGAACTGAGAAATCAGAGTCCGGATAAAAACATAAGCCATCTGCCCCTTGCTCTTATTTTGACCTTCATACTTACCTGCATGTTTTGTCCAACTCTCAAATCTGCTTCTCTCCAATTTGCCTTGTAAATGGATTGAAGCAAGATTTGTCTGCACGTCTATAAAAATTAGCAATTTCTGGCCTGGCGTGGTGGGTCACGCCTGTAATCCCAGCACTTTGGGAGACTAGGGGGACAGATCACTTGAGGTCAGCAGTTTGAGACCAGCCTGGCCAACATGGTGAAACCCCGCCTCCACAAATATACAAAAATTAGCCAGGCATGGTGGTGGGCGCCTGTAATCCCAGCTACTCTGGGGGTTGAGGCAGAATTGCTTGAACCTGGGAGGCAGAGGTTACAGTGAGCACAGATCACAGTGAGAAGAGATCATGCCACTGCACTCCAGCCTGGGCAACAGGATGAGACTCCATCAAAAAAAAAAAAAAAAAAATTGCGGTTTCTTTTTACTTACATCCAAATGTATCATATTTTCTGTCATTTGGCTATATCGCTCTAGGCTCCTTGACCTTATTTATATTTGCAGCCCTAGCCCATGCTTGGGAAAGAGCATACTCAATTAAATGTGATTGAACCATAAATGATAGTATGAATGATCAAATTTTATAGAAAATCTTCTAGGTCTAAGCATGATATAGATACCATGAAAGCAGCATTTAACAAAAAAAATCAAAATTTCACACAGCCCTGGAGATTTTATTTGTTACTAAGGACTTAGATACATTAATATGGTCTTGAAAGATGAAATTTTATCTCAAGTTATTTTAGTTTTCTGGTAATTGAGGTTTAAAGTAGACTATACCCTTTCATAATGATGTATATGTCAGTGCATTTCATTCTCAAAAAGCCTAAACTTAGATCTAAGCTTGTCAAAGTAGTTCAAAATAAATCTTGCTTCATACTGTTTAATTATGTTGAGTCATTTCTGCTTTTAATTAACACTGTTTATCAGATATAAAAAAAAAGTTATTCTGCTATCCTTACTTGCTTTCTCTGTCTGTCAGTATTGTCTCCACTCTAAATATCTAATCCTTCATGATTTCAGTTTAATCATAGACTCAGATAGTTAAAAAAATAATATTCCTCTGCATGATCAAAGCCATTTGAAAGAAGCCCAGGAATCATAAATCGTTGTCCAGCTCGGTCTCATAGTTTATTTAGCAGAATGAATTTTACCACTGAGAAGGAAACCAAATGATTTATTGAAAAATTATATGGGCATCTTCTACATAATCTCAATGTACTTTTGTGGTTCAACTCATCACAAATCCCTCTACAATTAAAAAATAATAAGACTTCTTTCTCTTGAGAAGCTTACTGGAAGTCACAGGCGTTTAAGATGATGGTACAATACAATATGTTGAACATTAGAATAAGATTACAGATAATTCCACAGGTATGCAGTTCCATTAATACAGACATACAAATGAGAGACATCAGTACCAATTAGAGAGATGACTGGGAGAAAAGGAGAAGAGACAGTGGTATTAATGAGGAAGAACAAGAAAATTAGGTATATGAGAAAAGGAATGATGTGGTGAGTTTAAATTTCTCTATCTAAGTAGAGAAATCTAGAAGTTGAAAAACATGTCAGAATCTAAAGGATTGTTTTACCCAGAAAATATATTTGCAAACGTAATTGACATCAACAATGAATTACAAGGGAAATGGGCAAATTGAATGAAACAACCAGTTAATGGCTAGAAAAGCGAATGCTAGGGAACCCTAGTATTTAAGAAACATGAAGAGGAATGCTTGAAAATGTCTAAGAAGAATAAGTCAGCCAGGTGCGGTGGCTCACTCCTGTAATCCCAGCACTTTGGGGGGCCGAGGTGGGCAGATCACAAGGTCAGGAGTTTGAGACCAGCCTGACCAACATGGTGAAACCCCGTCTCTACTAAAAATACAAAAATTGGCCGGGCATGGTGGCGCGTGTCTGTAATGCCTGCTACTCAGGAGGCTGAGGCAGGAGAATCGCTTGAACCTGGTAGGCGGACTTTGCAGGGAGCCGAGATCGCACCACTGCACTCCAACCTGGATGAGAAAGCGAGACTCCATATCAAAAAAAAAAAAAAGAAAAGAAAAAGTCAGAACAGTCTTGAAATTATTTCTTGGGCAGAAAGTTTCCAAGTTATTAAAGAACTGAAAAGTGAAAACTTTGCAGATGTCAGACCATTTATATAAGAATTGAAAAGTTTTGGAGATTAAAATGAGAACTTTCTTAAGAATTTTGGAAATAAAAACAATTCAGTAGATTATCTTAATAGGGTTATTTCATACATTATTTTATATGGTTATGTCAATAGAATTTCAGTCCAATTTTATTCTACTAATTTAAGGAGCAAATTGAAAAAGACAGAATGTGAACATAAACTACTCTCTCAAAACAAAGGATGCGAAGAAAGAAAGGATGATAATTAATCATTGCAAGTTTCTTTACTTGGCAATAATAACCTATATTTTTATGTGTATTGTTTCTCTTGAATGCAGTATCTTAAAGTTTCCTCCTTAATTTAAATTTTCCACTATAAAGGCCATTCACAGAGACTCTACACTTCTTTTCTTCCAAGGAGACTCAATATTTCCATGTTTGTCTTCATTGTAGAATGTGTTTTTCTCATGTAATCCCTCTCTTAGAGGTTTTTCAATATAAAAATCAAGTGAGCTCCCAGTGTAATCCTTGGTGAACATGTAGGTAAATTCTTCCACGCAAAACAGCAGGTAACAAGTATCGATTACATTAAATTTAAATTCCGGCATATATTATCTGATTTCCTATTTCATATCCCTAGATATGAAAATGTACAATATATAAATATAAAATATAGAAGTTGCAAATGTATAAATGTAATGTTAAATAATAAGCAAAATGATATCTAAAAACTGAAGAAATTCCTTTTAAATTTCCTGCCCAAAATATCCTATTTGATAAATTTCCTAGTTAGGAATTTAACTGCATTATTCTTCTTTTAAATATTCTAGTTTTCCCACATAACATTTAGATGATTGTCTTTCATTTCTGAATTATATTTCTTAATCTTTAAAATATATCCTGTTTAAAAAATAATTAATTTTCCATATACAATTTATATTCCATTTTTTCAGAGAAAAGGAAGTTTGAAAACTGTCAGGATATCAAGTTATAGCAAAAATTCAATGTATTAATAATTTTGGTTTTGCTTTTCTTATAGTGTCTCTCTTATTTTTTTAAAAACCACCCATTGTTTCCTGCCCCAATGAGGCAGTAGCTCTATTTCATCTACAAATGAAGAGAGGAATTCTGAAATTTTAAAGTTTTTATGTTTTCTAAAAGTCAAATGGATGCAATTAAAAACCATTTGGATGCTTAGTTTATCATATCTCTGACCTTTTCAGTCCTTAGTTTTTAAAGACTGAATATTATGCATGCTGGGGTGATGGTCATGGATTTTTTCTTTTTAAACCACAAACCAAACAGGTCAGATCTTTTTAGGCTTTCATACTCTTTCTGCACCTATTTATTATTCCTACACTGCATCTTATTTTAATTTTTTCTGTAAGTTACAAAAGAAAGTCTTGAAAAATTGAAGGATGAGAGCCGGGGTGAGGGATAAAAGACTGCATGTTGGATACAGTGTTTGCTGCTCAGATGACAGGTACAAAAAAATCTCAGAAATCACCACTTAGAAACTTATCCGTGTAACCAAAACCACCTGTACCCACAAACTATTAAAATAAAATAAAAATAAAACAAAATTTTCTCTCTCTAACATCTACCTCTTACTCTCACTAACTCTTGTTATTTTACTCAACCCTCAGTTTAAGCCTGTAATTACCTCCTTTCTGGTTTCTCTCTTTCTCTTGATTTTCTAAATCAGCTTTTTCTACCAGAACTTTCTGTGACAATGCAAATATACTTCATCAGCATTGTTCAACATGATGACAAGTAGTCATGTGTGACTATTAAACACTGAAAATGTGGCTAGGAAGGCTGAAGAGCTGAATTTTTAAAATTTTATTTCAGTTAATTGAATTTTAAATAACATCATGTGGCTAATGGCTATGACACTGGACAATGAAGCATGGCATCCTCTCATTCTTTCTCATTCTCTCTCTCTTTTCTATGCCTTGGCCTCTATTTCCTCTTGTCTCTGTCTGTATCTAAATTCTGACTCTTGCTACTTTTGCAGACCTTAGGGTTATTTGCTTAATGCAACTGAAAGGCAAAAACTATATTTCAAGTACAACTGCAAGGCACTGGATCTTTTTCGTAACATTAACTTTTCCTTGAGTATCTCAAGGAACTGCTGACTGAAACTGTTTGAGTCTTTTGCTAGTTCCATTGTGATAAACTGAGGGGTTTTATCATACATGCACATTTTTCTTTTGGTTATTACTCTTGAACTCCACAAAATCATAACCTTTCAGGGCACTTTCAAGTTCATGATTCCTGAAGTGATTTTCTTGAAAGCAAATAAATCTTATAAATGACTTTAACCTTATTCAATGTAAGACTACTCATTGCTTTCTTTTATTATTATTTTCTTTTTACCCTTGCAAACAGTGTTCTTCACATCATTTGACCAAGTCATTCATGGATCTTAAACATTTTGTGTTTTCTTATATTTCAAAGAACACACGTATTAAAACATATTTTGAGCCTATTCTTATAAACCTTAGTCCATTTTCAAAATTTGATATGTCTGATATTTTAAAGAACAGTTGAAACTTTGAATTAGGCAACAAAATCCAATGTAAAATTTTAGGCAGTGAGTAAAATCAGCAAGATGGGAGAATAAGAGTTTCAGCACTCATGTCTTCATGAAAGTATCAATTTGAATAAATATTGGTTTGCAAAAATAGCTTCACAAGAGTTGAGAAATTCAGGTGAGAGATTACAGCACCTGAATGGAACACAGGAATAGGAAGAGATGTCTTGAAGATGATAGGAAGAACAGTTTTATATTCATGTCACACTTTCCCCAAGCCCATTTGGTATAGCATGAAGAGAGTTATCTTCCATGTGGGGGAATAGATTGAAGTTGGCAGCTGAAGCCACTGCAAGCCCTGGCATCAGACCTATCTCAGTGTTCATTGCAACAGGCTGGCCCCTGCACCAGGCTGGCATCCATAATCCCAGGTTTCATGCTGGCCCTTGTGGCTCTAGGTTCCAAGCCCATCTGATACCAGGCCAAGTACTGTGGCCCCTAGCTCCAGGCCCACCCCCATAACTCCAGACTCCAGGGTGGCCCCTGCAGGCACAGGCCCCAGGCAAACTCTTATGTCCCCAGGCACCAAGTAAGCCCTTCTCAGGATTCTAGCACCATAAACAACCTGAGAACCTCATTAGCTGGCCTGCCATAATCTCTGGAGGTGCTAATTGTTAAGTGTTTTATTTACCAAATCTAGTCTGTTAATACTGAAAGATGTGTCTAGTTCTTCAAATCCACAAACACCTATAAAAATAATGATTATGGATAAGTACAGAAGCATAACAACACTGTGGGAACAAAATAAAGCATCAGTAGCCAATCTTAACAAAATGAAGATCTACCAAATGCCTGAGAAATAATTCAAAATAATCTTCTTAAGGAAGTTCAGTTAGGTATAAGAGAACAGAGGTATACAACTAAATTAAAGGAATATAATACAGAAACAAAATGAGAAGTTCAATAAGGAGATTAAAAAACATAAAAGAGAACTAAACAGAACTTTTGGAGCTGAAGAGCACAGTGACTGAAATGAAAACTTCCATTTCAACAGCAGCAGCAGACTCATTCCAGTAAAGAGAATAAGCAAGTAAAAAGGGAGATCATTTGAATTTACCCAGAGAAAAAAAAAGAAGGATAAAGTATGAAGAAAGCCTACGAGACTTATGAGTCACTACAAAGTAAACCAATATATGCAATATTAGATTCCCAACAGAGATAAAGGGCAGAAAGCTTATTTCAAAAAATAATAACAGAAAACTCCCCAAATTTGAAAAGAATAATGAACATTCATAAGAATACCAAATAGATTAAACAAAAACAGATCTTCAGTAAATCACATTATAATCATACTCTCGAAAGTAAAAGACAAAGAAAAATTTGAAAGCAGCAAAAGAAAAAGTGAATGTTACATACAAAGGAATCTCATTATAAGACTTGTCATCAGAAATGATGGAGGCCAGGACAGAAAAAAATAATATATTCAAAGTGTTAAAAAAAAGTAAATACCAAAACATGAATATTATAACTGACAAAGCTGTCCTTCAGAAATGAAAGAAAGATAAGCATTCTCCCTGACAAACAAATGCTTGGGTAATTAATCACTACTAGACCTGCCTTACAAGAAATAATGAAGGGAATACTTTAAGTTGAAGTGAAAGTATTTTGTTTCTCCTTATCCATGGAGGATACCTTCTAAGACCAGGCACCAGATGGTAACCACAGTGGAAAAATATATTGTTGATATAGAAAAGACAAAGAGAAAGGAATCAAAACATACCACTTTGATTTGATGGGTGCAACACACCAACATGGTACACGTATACATATGTAACTAACCTGCACATTGTGCACATATATCCTAAAACTTAAAGTACAATAAAAAATAAATAAATAAATAATAATTTAAAAAAGGGAAAAAAAAGAAAATCCCATCAAATCACAAAGGAAGGCACCAGGAGACAAAGAAAGAAAGAAAGAACCTATAAAACAGTCAGAAAATATTTTACAAAATAATAATACTGAGTCCTCAACTACCAATACTTACTGTAAATATAAATCAATAAGGAAATCAATAAGGAAATAGAGGATTTGGACAAAATTGTAAACTTAATGGAACTAAAAGACTGGTACACAGTATTCCATTCAAGAGCAGTGAATTCCTATTTTTTCTCTTGTGCACATAGAGCATTCTTAGAATAGACCATATGTTAGGCCACAAAACAGTCTTTACAAATTTAAGAGATAGAAATTATATAAAGTATTTTTTCCAACCACAATGATATGAAATTAGAATAATAGAAGAAAAAATAGAAAATTCACAAATATCTTTAAATTCAACAACATGCTCCTGAACAACCAAAGAATAAAAGAGAAAATTAAAACAATTTTTTTTTTTTTGAGACAGAGTCTCACCCTGTTGCCCACGTTGGAGTGCAGTGGTGCAATCTCGGCTCACTGCAACCTCTGTCTCCCAGGTTCAAGTGATTCTCCTACCTCAGCCTCCCAAGTAGCTGGGACTACAGGCATGGACCATCACTCCTGGATAATTTTTGTATTTTCAATAGCGAAAGGGTTTTGCCTTATTGGCCAGGCTGGTTTCAAACTCCTGACCTCAGGTGATCTGCCCACCTTGGCCTCCCAAAGTTCTGGGATTACATGTGTGAGCCACTGCGCCCAGCCAACAAAAGCAGTTTTAAGAGGAAGATGCATAGCCATAAATACAAAAGAAAAATATTAATAAATATAACTTTATATCTTGAAGAAGAAAAAGAGAGAAAAAAAAAACAAATTTAGCCCAAAGTTAGCAGAAAGAAGCAAATACAAAAGACTTGAGCACAAATAAAAAAAATTCAGATTAGAGAATATAGAAAACTATCGATAAAATATCAATGAGCTTTTTGAAATAATAAACAAAATTGAAAATCATTTAGCTAGATTAAAAAAGAGAGAGAGAGACCACTTAAGTAAATAAAGTTATAAAGAAGAAATATTACAATTGATACCACAGAAATGGAAACGATAAAAATAAATTATTATACATAATTATATGCTGACAAATTTGGTAAATTCAAAGAAATAGATAAATTTGTAGCAACATACAGTTTACTTATACTTAATCATAAAGAAATAGAGGCCAGGCATGGTGGCTCACGCCTGCAGTCCCATCACTTTGGGAGGCCGAGGAGGGCGGATCACAAGGTCAGGAGTTTGAGACCAGCCTGACCAACATGGTGAAACCCCGTGTCTACTAAAAATATAAAAATTAGCCAGGTGTGGTGGCGAGTGCTTATAATCCCAGCTACTTGGGAGGCTGAGGCAGGAGAATCACTTAAACCCAGTAGGTGGAGGTTGCAGTGAGCTGAGATCACACCACTGCACTACAGCCTGGGCAACAGAGTGAGAACCTGTCACCAAAAAAAAAAAAAAAAAGAAAGAAAGAAAGAAAGAAATAGAAAATCTGAAGACACCAATAACAAGCAAGGTGATAGAAGCAGTTATGAAAAGCAAGCAAACAAAAGAAGCCCAAAATGGCTTGACAGGTAAATTCTTCGAAACATTTAAAGAAGAAATAGTACCAATAATTTCAAACTTTTCCAAAAAATGTAAAGATAACATTTTCAACTAAATTTATAAGACCTGCATTTCCCTGTTAAAAAAGTAAGACTAAGATATTACAAGAAAAAAATTACAGACTAATACTCCTGATAAACATAGAATAAACATAGATGCAAAATTCTTCAATGAAAGAGTAGGAAACAAAATTCACAGCACATTAAAAGGATTGTACACCATTATCAAATGAGATTTAGCTCTGGCATACAAGGATGGTTCAACATACAAAATATAATAGATGTGATATATTACATCAACAGAATGAAGCATACAAATCATGATCCTCTCAATGGACACAGAAAAAACATTAAACAAAAATCCTTTCATGATAAAAATTCTCCAATTTTTCAAGATTAAACCTGCCAACAAATTAGGTATATAAGGTATCTACCTCAACATAATAAAAGGTATATATGACAAACCCACAGCTAATATTTTACTGAATTGTGAAATGCTGAAAGTTTTTCTTCTAACATTAGGTGCAAAACAAGAATGCTCACTCTCACCATTTCTATTGAAAATAGTACTGGAAGTCATAGCCAGAACAATTAGGCAAGTATAATAAATTAAAGGCTTTCAGATTAGAAAGGAAAAAGTTAAATTGTCTCTCTTTGCAGAGACATGGTCTTATCCATAGAAAATTTTAAAGAGTCCACCGAAAAAAAAAAAAAAAGTTAAAACGAATAGATGAATTCAGTAAAGTTACAGGATGCAAAATCCACATTCAAATATCCACTGTGATTGTATATACTAATAAGAAACTCTGAAAGAGAAATTAAGAAAACAATGCTATTTACAATAGTGTAACAACAAATAAAATACTTAGGAATAAATTTGCCAAGGGGGTGGAAAATCTGAACACTGAATACTGTAAAACATTAATGAAAGAAATGGAAGAAGACACAAACAAGTGGAAAAACCATTGGTATTCATGAACTGAAAGAATTAATATTGTTAAAATGTTGATATTACCCAAAGGAATCTGTAGATTCAACACATTCACATCAAAATTCCAATGACATTTTTTCACAGAAATATTAAAAACTATTCTAAAATTTGTATGAAATCACGAAAGACCCTGAATAACCAAAGCAATCTTGAGAAGGAAAAGCAAAGCTACAGGCATTATACTTTCCTATTCAAACTATATTACACAGCTATTGTAATCAAAGAAGTATAGCACTAACATAAGAAACAGACACATAGACCAATAGAACAGAGTAGAAAGCCCAGAAATTAACTCAAGCATATATGACCAACTAAACTGATAAGGGCACAATGGAAAACTGATAGTGGCATTGGGAAAACTATCCACATGCACATAAATGAAATTTAACCCTTATCTTACACTATAAATAAAAATTAACTTGAAATAGGTTAGAGACTTAAATGTATCAATCCCAAACCCATAAAACTCTTAGAATGAAACACAGGAAAAATGTTGCTTGACATTGGTCTTGGCAAGGATGTTTTGTGGATGACAAAAATGACATAGACAAAAGAAAGCAAAAATAGACAAGTAGGAATACATCAAACAAAAAGTTTCTGCACAGAAAAAAAACAATAAAATGAAATAGCATCTAACATGATTAAAGTGTATGTAATTATGATTAGGCATAATTTTCTTATGGAAGAATCATATCTTCCTTATTTTTCAGTGTCTAGGTACTTATTTATCATTATTACAATATAAGCCCTAATGTCTAACAATCTTTTGTCACATAATCTGAGACTTGATGTATATATATATATAAAATTTCAATGTGCTACCTTCAGTGGTCTCAGTTTCCTAATAAAAACTCATAGTCTTTTTTCCTGAATTCAATGTTGCCCACAGCCTGAAATGATGCTTTTGTTATTTGATAAAATAATGTTCATACTATTGAGGAATAAAAACCTAAGTTTTAAAAATAAGCTCATATTTTTCTCTAATATCCTAACATACACACATTAGTACAGTGCCTATACAATACTGTATCTAAATCTCATCCAACAGAGTGGTCTTGAAATAATTTCACATTGCATGATTTAATGAAGGCTTGAGATAATATCTTTTGGATGATACTTCTTGTTACACAATATATAACTACTGTATGGTTCTAATATTTGTTTTCAATAGACTTCAGGTTTTATACTATTAATGATGCTTGTCAAAAAGTTTATAGTGATTTGCGGCAAAATTTGGAAATGTGTTGGTAAAACTTAAGCTATTTCTAACTCGCAGAAACATACCACTGCTCTCAGGAACCTATCTTCAAAATGTTCTACCTTTCTAATACTTTTGTAATTTTTGTCCTTATATTGTGGTAATTATAATTATTACATCATTCATTTATTATATATTCGCAGTAAGAGGCATTGTTAGAAAAAGCCATTTATACGTTTTCAAAAGCCCTGAGTAAAACTTTCATAATTCATTCCACTTCACTTTCAGTTACTAGCTCTATTTTAAGACATAAAGACACAGGGTACTTGTTTTATTTAAATAATTTTATTATCTATAAATCTGCATTATATTCTCTAAAATTTCACAAGATACATTGTTAGGAACAAAAATTAAACTAAGATAATTTCTCCTTCTGTATTAAATCATTTTATTATTCTCTTATTACAGATAGTATAGTAGTGAATGGTAACTGAGTAACTACTAGTTCTATTTATAACCAGTTTCAAATATTAATAAGAAAGATAATCTAACATAAGCCAAAACCAAGCTGTAGGAGAGTATGTTTCACAATGTTGTGGGAGCAAAGTACATAATGAATACCTTGAGGCTCTGCTGCTCTATTCAAGGTGTTTCCTTCCTATGCAGTCATCTAGACATCATCAAACTTCATGCCAAGGATAAGCATTATCCTAGTTTTTGAAATGAGAAAATTGAAGTTCAGAGAAATGTAGTGATTTTCTCAAGGTTAAGTGCAACTTAATGGTGGAATTAGGAATAGAAAACAATTTTGTACCTCAATCTCAGTATATTGCTCTTTTTAGTCATAAACTTGTAACTATATATAATTGATGTTTGCCTACTTTTTCAAGGAAGACTATAATATGATGTCTTTATCAGATCCCTTTGATAACAATGACAATAATGCCTGATGATACTTTAAACAGCTGTGACATAAATATTCCATGTGCCATATTGGACTTACTTGATAAAGGGGAGTGTGGCACACATTAACAACTGTTTAAACAAGTACTATCAGTTTTATACTTCCTGTTACAGACCGTAGAATTGTAGTAGGCTATCATTTTCACTAATAACAACTAGAAATATGGCGAATTACAAAAATCTTATTTTAGAAGCAACAGAGTGATAAAGGAGCAAAGAAGAGTCATTAGAATAAAATCTTAGAATGGAAAATCATTCAGAAGTAAATTCTTATTTTAGAGGCAACAGAGTGATAAGGGAGCAAAGAAGAGTCATTAGAATAAAATCTCAGAATGGAGAAAATCATTCAGAAGTAAATTCCCTGTAATCAGTGTGTTTCACTCCCTTGGCTTATGATGAGGATCTGGGCTTGGCCTAGGAAGACAAAAAGAGGAACTAAAAAGTGTTCATCTAAGACATAGGGTATTGGTGATGAAATCAGAAAGTTGAATTTACATACTTTACCACTAGCAGAACCACCATTATCAAAATTGTCTATATTCTTAATTGCTGAGAAATTTTTAACAAATTCCCCAAATTGAAATCAAAGTATACATTTAAATTTGCATGTATATTTATTATTACCCTTTTTAAATAACAATTATTTACATATCAAAATGATCCATATATTTTTGTTATATAAAGAAATTGTCATGGCTAAATTTAGGCAAAATTTTAACCACAATTCAAATGATTTATCTTTATCACCCTCCTATATATACATATACATATATATATATACACACACACACACACACACACATACATGTAGGCATATTTGTCTATGTTTATTTATATGTGAATGCATATTTATATACAAGTCTCTATAAATGTGAGTATATACACATATATGCATGTGCATACATATATACATACATATATATGTAAAGATTCCCGTTAGCTAGAAATACATCCCAAATTTGCTGTCCCCACACTTTTTCCAAGTGTGTATTTCTCCAAAGTTAGCTTACTTTGACTCTAAGGAAGGTGCAACTTGTTGAAAATAAACATATTTGCATTAAACATTAATATTTTTCTCTTTACGTCTTTTTAGAGATACTAGTGTTTTTATAATCAAAAGTAGTTAAAGTCAATATAATTCTAGCAGTAACAACCACATATAGTGCCCATATCTTGGTTTCTAATAACATCCTTCATAAAAGAAACCACGGCTATCGGAGAAATGACTGATTCTACGGTGGGAACAGAAAATTTGCAAGATGAGCATAGAGCATTCCACAGTGTCACAAAGTAAGAAATTGAACACACACACACACATTGATAACAGAATAGAAAAGTGAAGCAAGACTGAAATTTCCGGGAAAAGTTTGAGTAACAAAATAAATAAGATTGTTATTAGATCTTCTTTGTACATCTCATAAAATTCAGCTATTAATACATCTAGTCCTTGGCCTTTTGGTTTTTGTTGTTGGAACATTTTTTCTTTTATTACTGCTTCAATTTCATTACTCATTATTGGTTTGTTCAGAGTTTCTATTTCTTCTTAGTTCGATCTTAGAAGGTCATCTGTTTCCAAGAATTATTTCATTTCTTCTAGGTTTTTCTAGTTTGTGCACAAAGAGATGATTTTAGTAGTCTCAGATAATCTTTTGTACTTCAGTGCTATTTCTTGAAATGTCAACTTTATCATTTTTAATTGGACTTAATTGAATCTTCACATTTTTCTTGGTTAACCTAGCTATAGGTCTATCCATTTTGTTTATTTTTTCAAAGATCCTATTTTTTGTTTGATTTATCCTTTGCATTGTTTTTTGGTTCTCAATTTTATTTAGCTCTACTCTGAACTTTGTTATTTTTTTGTTCTCCTAGCTTTGTGTTTATTCTCATATTTCTATTTCATTGGGGTGCAGCAGTGGGGAAATAGGTGCTGGGAAAATTAGCCACATGCAGAAGAATGACACTGGACCCATATTTCACACCACATATAAAAATTAACTGAAGATGAATTAAATACTTAAATGTAAGACCTGAAACTATAAAAATTTAGAAGAAAGCCTAGAAAAAAATATCTTCAGGACATTCTAAAACCTTTGTAAAAACCTAGGCCAGGAAATTATGACTAAGAACTTAAAAACAAATGTGACAAAAACAAATATAGAAAAATGAATTTTAATTAAACTAAAAAGCTGCTGCACAGCCAAAATAATAATCAGCAGAGTAAACAGACAATTTACAGAATAGAAGAGAATATGTACAAATTATGCTTCTGACAAAGGATTACTATCCAGAATCCACAACAAACTGAAACGACTCAATGAGAAAAAAAAAATAAAAACAGAACTCACTGACAAGAGGGCAAAAGACATGATGAATATTTTTCAAAAGAAGACTTACAAGTGACTAACAACCATGAAAAAAATGTTGACTATCCCAAATCATCAGAGAAACGTAAATTAAAACCACAGTAAGATACCATCTCACACCAGTCAGAATGGCTACCATTAAAAAGCTAAAAAAACAACAGAAGTTGGCAAGGATGCAGAGAAAAGGAAATGCCTATACAATGTTGATGGGAATGTAAATTAGTACAACCTCTATGGAAAAATATATGGAGATTTCTCAGAGAACTAAAAACAGAACTACCGTTTGACCCAGCAACCCAACTACTGAATATATAACCAAAGGAAAATAAGCAGTTATATAAAAATGACATCTGCATTTGTACATTTATTACAGCTCTTTTCACAATGGCAAAGTTATGGAATCAACCGAAGTGTGCATCAGTGGATGAGTGAATAAAGAAAATGTGGTATATACCGTGGAACAAAGCCATAGAAAGGAACAAAACTATGTCTTTTGCAGCAACGTGGATAGAGCCGGAAGCCATTATCCTAGGTAAAATAATGCAGAAACAGAATATAAAATACATGTTCCTACTTACAAGTAGGAGCTAAGAAATAGGTATCTATGGAAATAAAGAAGGAAATAATAGACACTGGGGACTCCAGAAAGGAGCAGGGTAGGAGAGAAGTGAGGATTTAAAAATTAAGTATTGGGGATAATGTTCACTATTTAGGTGGTAAGTAGACTAGTAGCCGAAACCCTAGTATTATATATGTATCAATGTAACAAAACTGCACTTGTACCCCCTAAATCTATGTGAAGAAAAAATATATATGTAGAAAATACATATTTCTGAATCCAGGTTGGTATAAAAATTATTAAATAAACAAATGAAGAAAAGACTAATTTTCCATATAAAAGAATTTAAAATTTTCTCTGGAGATATGTTGTCCTTAAGGAGATGCAGCATAACTCCCCAATCCTTAAGTATGAGCATGTGTGGTGACTTGCTTTGAAGAAGTACTGTAAGAAAATGAAGAAAAAAATAGAGTAACTTTGTGGCAGGCCGTGTCTCTCTAAGGCAGGCCTCCATTACAACTGTCCCAGCACTGTCTGAATAGCTAGGTTAAACATTAAAAGCTGATTGGGGCCAGGTGCGGGGGCTCATGCCTGTAATCCCAGCACTTTGGGAGTCGGAGGCAGGCGGATCACATGAAGTCAGGAGTTTGAAACCAGCCTGGCCAAAATGGTGAAACCCAGTCTCTACAAAAATACAAAAATTAGCCAGGCATGGTGGCGGGTGCCTGTAGTCCCAGCTACTAGGGAGGCTGAGGCGGGAGAATTGCATGAACTTAGGAGGCAGAGGTTGCAGTGAGCTGAGATCGCGCCATTGTACTCCAGCCTGGGAGACTGAGCGAGACTCCGTCTCAAAAAAAAAAAAAAAAAAAAAAAAGGGTGATTGAGCCAGTGCTCTCATACAAAGGCTGGAATGTAACAAAGAGCCCACCAACAGTTTTGCCTAGGCTTTTCCTGGGCCCTGAAGCATGATAAGATAACGAAGGAATTCTCAACAGGACCCTTTTAGGATTAAAAGGGTTACTGGGGGGGTCTGAAGAAACTCCCCAGGCCTCTGCAAACAAGTTTATTGGGGTCTAAAGGAACTCCCCAAACCTTTATGATTTAGCAGGAGACAAGAGAAGGGTAATTATCCCAGCACCTATACCCATTTAGATTAATTAAACTTACTGAGGCTCCAGAAGAAGGTATTCAGGACTCAGACCTTAGATATAGATTAAAAGAAGTTAGTCACTTATGACTTTAGAGGAATGCACACTTACCAATAGACATATAGTTTAGAAGGTATATAAGCTCTGGAAAACTTTGTAATTTTGAGTTGGTCTGGTGATAATTTCCAGGCCTTCCCCCTGTAACTGGTTACAGAAATTAAAACTCTCTTCCTCCCCAGTTCACCTGCATCTCATTATTAGGCCACGAGAAATAGCAGCCCAACCCTCAGTTTCGCCCAGGAACAACTTGACCTGAGGCCACATAGTAATATTAACATAAAAAGTGTGTCGTATTGATGGTACATATCCTTAATACAACATGATGAGACTGGCACTTTACCTCTGTGATCTTCCTCCCCAAAACACAAAGCTCCAGTCTAATCATGAAAAAAAAAATTCAGAAAGAATTCCAATTGAGGGACATTCCACAAAAAGGTTGAACAGTGATCCTCCAAGCTGTCGAAGTCATCAGAAACAAAGAATGTTTGAAAAACTGTCATAGCCAAGAGGAGTCTAAGGAGACATTACTACTGGATGTAATGTAGTAGCTTGGATGAAATTCTGCAAAAGATAAAGGACATTAGGGAAAAAGTGAGGGAATCATAAAGCATGAACTCTAATAATAATAGATCAATATTAGTTGTGACAAATGTACCATAGTGATCTAGGACTTTAATACTAAGGTAGAATGAGCATGGAGTATATGGGAATTCTCTGTTCTATCATCACAATGATTCTGTAAAACTAAAACTGCTCTAAAATAAGTTTCTTAACAAAATAATTCAACTTTTACTAGAAAATAGCAGGTATCAGGCATTAAACAGAGTTCTGCTTGTGTGTGCATACATGTAAATATTTTCTGCAAATGTTCATCCACTTTTCTATATTTTTCAGGGTGTACTACATTTTATTCTGCCCAGGTTATGGACTTGTCATGTGAAGTGGTTTGTCCAATGAGCAGTTAGGTTCTTGTCTGATTTGAATTTTTTTTTTTGAGACAGTCTCATTATGCTGTCCAGGCTGCAGGTTGGACTGAAACTCCTGGAATCAAGCAATTCTCTCCACGCAGCCTCCTGAGTAGCTGAGACCACAGGCATCTGCCACTGTGCCAGGCACTGTCCACTTTTTACTCTGTGTCCATTATGAGAAAAATATGCCCTGGGAAGTGTTTGTCCAAGGGGATCATGGACACTGTGGAATTCTTTTGAACCCTACTCTAAGCCCAGAGCCAAGTACAGCTCCCTGAAATCTGATGCAGTGATGCTTCAGTTGTTTCACAGACCATGAGTACAAAAAATGGTTGCTTACTATTATAGATAACTAAATTTTGAGTAGTTTGTTATCTAGTTTATTGTTATCTAGTTTATCTAGTTTATTGCAAATTATAGCAGAA
This sequence comes from Pongo pygmaeus, assembly GCF_028885625.2. Lineage (NCBI taxonomy): Eukaryota > Metazoa > Chordata > Mammalia > Primates > Hominidae > Pongo > Pongo pygmaeus. Next base: position 29,996,703 of record NC_072377.2, read on the forward strand.
TAATTTAGCGTGGCACTCAAATCAAGTAGATGGTCATTGCTCTTTGCTGTAGAATAAATGAATCTCTGCTAATTAAGTTTTGTTTATGCATTCAATGACCCTAAATAAGACATATGAAACTTCTTAAAAAGTGGTTCTGTAGTTTAAAAAATTATCTAAGAGTGTATCTATTTTAATTATTATTCAGGAAAGAAGAAAAATCCATATGTAGCTGAGACATTTTTTATTATAAAAAAACCCATCATAGTTACGTGTTTCTTCAAGATTTTGTGCAGCAATCTCAGTCCAATTTCATTGTTATGACATTTATACAATTATGTGGACCAATGAATCATGAATGTTGAAATGGGTTCATATATTCAGGAACTACCTATGTTTTTGTGAAAATGAAAACATTTTGCTGATCTCAACTGACAATAATGGAAAAGAAAATTTAACCAGCATCAGCTGTAAAAATAGTATCACTTCAGTATACATGGGGTGTAATTAAGATATTCTTTTGTGCACATACAAAAATAAAATTTGTGTGCACATCCAGAAACGTACACACACATATATAAGTATAAAAGTTAATACCTAGGCAGTGAGCTAGATGGCGATATAGCATATAAAGACATAAATTTGCCTTAGTATAAATGGATTATGATTCCATTTAAGACTTGAGAAAGTCTAGCAACAATAGTCTGGATGTGACACATTGGGTATGATTTTTTGTATATTGTATAGAATTATTTATTTGCAAATATGTGAAATGTAATCTCCCATCTCCCTAATCCACCTATGAAAATGGCACTGATAAAAATTGAAAAAAATTTTGGCAAGGAACATTTTTATTGCTCAGTATAAGTTGAAATATTTTTATGACTTTATATAGTTAAATATTAAGCTGTCCAAAATGTTCCATTATTTATGGCAATGTGCTTTGCTGACTAGATATACTTAATACTATTAAAAAATACGTGTATTTTACTTTTTACCAGATTATTTATTTATCAGAATAATGAAAAAATATTTGGGGAATAACATTTAATTTAATATAATACAATATTACATGGAAAGATGAATAAAATCATTGGAAATGCTTTTTCTTACTGTGCTTAGGTAGCCACAATTTCAGGATTCAGTGTCAAAAGAAGGATATCTTTAAAACAGTATTTCATTGTTTTTCATCTGTTTTTATTTCTATGTTGTCATCCTGTTAATATATCCCATGTCAGGTGATCATTAGGTAAATGCAGATAATTGGCAATTTTGATTGAATGTTTAAAAAACCTATTTTATTCTATATATAAATAAAAATATGTGTGACAGGGAACTAAGTGTTATTAATAACCATGGGTATGTCAAAACACATGGTGATTTGAAAATGAGTCTAAAACAAGATACAGTTCACACACACCCCCACCCACAGGAGAATTAATTCTATTATTTGCTTTTCAGTTGTATCTGGCATCCAGTATGTGCCTATTAAGAATAGTAAGTCCATTTCCCTTTTTAGAAATATCTAATTGTCCAAGGGGTACATTTAATAGTAATAGGAATGTATTACTTCAAAGCTTATAAGCAAAACATTACCTGAGCAGAAAAAAAGAAAAGAAGTAGTGAATATAGGTTGTGGATGGCCAAGAATCATATGAAAAAAAGCTCAACACCACAAATCATTAGAGAAATGCAAATCAAAACCATAATGAGATACCATCTCACACAGTCAAAATGGCTATTATTGAAAAGTCAAAAAATAACAGTTGCTGGCAACATTGTGGAGAAAAGGAACACTTATACACTATTGGTGGGAGTGCAAATTAGTTCAACCATTGTCAAAGACAATGTGGTGATTACTCAAAGACCTAAAGACAGAAACACCATTCAATCCATCAATCCCATTACTTGGTATATGCCCAAAGGAATATATATCATTCTGTTATGAAGACACACACATGCATATGTTCACTGGAGCACTATTTATAACAACAAAGACATGGAATCAATCTAAATGGCCATCAATGATAGACTGAATTAAGTAAATGCAGTACATATACATTAAGGAATACTACGCAGCCATAAAAAAGACAATCATGTCCTTTGCAAGAACACTCATGGAGTTGGAGGCCATAATCCTTAGCAAACTAATGCAGGAACAGAAAACCAAATGTTACAAGTTCTCATTTACAAGTGTGAGCTAAATGATGAGATACATAGAGGAGAAAAACACACACTGGGGCCCATTGGAGGGTGGAGGGTGAGAGGAAAGAGAGGATCAGGAAAAATAACTAATGGGTACTAGGCTTAATATCGGGATGATGAAATACTATGTAAAACAAACCCCTGTGATACAGGTTGACCTACGTAACAAACCTGAAGATGTGCTCTTGAACTTAAAACTAAAAACGAAAATAGTGTTGTTTTACAGAGAACGGGACATTTATTTGTGTAGTTCTGGGTAAGTTTCTTAATATTAGTTAGAATTATATCACAACTTTTCTCATACTTACTTTCAGACCATTTTTGAAATGTTTCACTGAGAATTTAAACCATCTCCTAAATGATTTTAACATGTGTATTGTGATATCATATATGATAAAATGTGATCACATATGATAAAATGGGGGCCCCTTCTTTTATAACCATGACTGTCACAGAGATGAAAATTGTTGGCTATATTCTTTCAGGATGCTGGATGTCAAAGGCCTATGGTTTCATGCTGCACAGTAGGAGATGTGAACTGTTTTCCTCCCTTTTTTCATACACGGTTACTCTTGTCACTGAACTCTCATTCTCCAATTGGCTCTAGGCTCAGGGCCACAGAGAAACCATTTAACTATCACATTTAAGCCACCAGCTGCACCCTATTAAACAATCTACTGAATTGTGAAGTTGGAGCTCAAGACTTGTTAATAATCGAGTGCTTTTGCATTTTGTTTTTCTTCTTAATTTTCCCTTAATCAGAGTCTCAATACTCTGTTGAGAATCTCAGGAGACGAAATGTTGTCTTAACTGGTAACAATCCAGTATTCATGAGTTCTAGGATAATTATATTTAATATTACTTTGTGTCTGAAATGTACAATAGTATAATAATACGGTTTCCAGAATACATCTTGCTGATACTAAAATACAATTGAAATCCAATGCATAAACTGCATTTCTGAGAACCATCCCACAACAATATTTTTTATGATTTTCTCTAAAAGAGATTTTCTCTGAAAGATATATGGGCAGTATCTGAAAGCAAAACTTTGGAATTGTTTAGAAAGTAACAATAAATTAATTACAATTAAAACAATTTTATGTGTGTTGTTTTAACTTTGCTTTTTAGTGCCTTTACTCATTTATGTGTCTTGCATTTTGTACCTTTTTTTTCTTTCTTTGGACTTAGCTCTCATCTCCCTTAAATGAACCAATCTTAGTTATATGGACAAGTTAAGCTTAATCATTTTAATCATTTAATTGTAATGTTTGCATCACAGTAGTATTATGGGTTTAACTGTATTCTTCCCAAACTCATATGCTCAAGTCCCAAACCCCAATACTTGAGAATTTGACTACATTTGAAGAGAAGGTCTTCAATGAAGTGATGATGTTAAAATGAGGCCTTTAGTTTGTTCCCTAATTCAATCCGACTAGTGTGTTCATAAGAAAAAGAAATTTGGATGAACCAAGAGACACCAGAAACGTACATGCACAGAGGGACAAACATTTGAGGATATAGAAAAAGGCAGTCATCGGCAAGTCAAGGAGAGAGGTCTCAGAAGAAATCAAACTTACCTCCAAGTTCACCTTAAACTTCTAACCTCCAGAACTGTTAAAAAAAAAAAAAAAAAAAAAAAAAAAAAAGCGTTTGTAGCAACACAATCTGTGCCAGTTTGTTAAGGCAGGCCTAACTAACACAAATAGTAAGCAGGAATCTTACCATTTTAGGGTTTTGGCTAATTGTCCTATTTTAGGAGGCAAAGTTCAAGTGAAAAATAGTTTTTCAAATACATAGCACATTTATTTTCTCAAGGAATGAGAAGATGCATTGTTTTTCACAAAAATTGCAGTAATTAAAAACCACTGGAAACAACTAAGTCCAGCAACATGGAAGCAAAGGATCAGGAGCATAGTTCACATTTGATAAATGTTCTTGATTGTTCACCTATTACATCAGGTAAATAAAGAGCAAATGTATCTATCAGACACCAGTCTAAACTCTTTATATTGATTATGTCTTGGTTATGACATATATATTATGACAAATATATTATTAAAAATGCATGTCCTATATGACTATGATATCAATTTATCATTTTGTGTGTCTGTATTATAAAATATAAATTGTATTAATTTATATTTGTATTAATTGGTAAAAATGTTTTAAAACTAAAATAAAACTAAATATTTTAAATAAAACTAAATATTTTAAGTAAAATAAAAATAATCAAAAACTAAATATTTTAAATAAAACTAAATATTTTAAAACTAAAAATGAAATTGCCTACATGTGAGTGTGTATAGCGTTTTATAGTCATACTTTAAAAGCAAACAAAAAACCTGCCTCTACAAACAAAAAGTTTTTTTCCTTAAAAAAATTTGTTTCTCTGTTTACTAATTTCTTAAAATATCACAAGAATATAAGAAACAACTTTGATAAATGAATTTCTAATAAAGCAAAATTAACTTCAATGTTATGTAAAACCTATCAGTATTTATTCTTTTTTCTGTTCATTCATTTATTCAATAGATATCATTGATGACCTATTATGTGCTAAGTAGTGTGCTTTATACTGTGAGGAGAACTTTGAAATATTCTTACCTTTGAAATAGTCCCTTACCTTCTAGAGTACAAACCACATCGAATGAATAGCTCTATCATTTTCCCCCAACCCTGGCAAGTAATAGAGTTTGAAACAATGCAATTATTTAATAGCCATTTGTAGCTAATAATAATCTAATTCATTTTTATTACTTAGGAAACCAAATATCAACAATTTAACTATAGTTATCACTATTTAAGGGGAGAAATTGCAAATTCTAGAGCAGAATGTTCCTTAGTTTGCATACTAGCTTTGCTTTGAAAAAGTTTCATTATTTCAAACAGGTTTCTTAAACTGTGTTTGAAACCTGTTTCTTATGTGTAAACCCTCAGACTAACACTTACTTTGAAGCTTGATTTAAAGTCAGAGATCATGGATTTCAGTGCTCAAGCAAGAAGATTGTCACATCCACAGGTACAAGGTGATTCCAGCTCCAGCCAGGATGACCAAGATTGTTTGCATGACTTTCTGGGGAAGAAGGTCCGTATTAAATGCAACACGGATGACACCCTCGGGGACCCTAAGAAGCTGATTGCAGCCCAAACTGGCACCCCGCTGGGACAAGAGTGTCCTGAACAAGTACACGATTTTTAAGAATCACATGTCCTTGGGGGACTATGAAATTGAGGACTAAGCTCTGATTTTTTATCTTGCCCAAACTCCTACCTAAGGGGTCTAGGGAGTCATGCCCTACAAACCATAAATTCTCATCAGATGGGTTTTATTTTACCCTATATATTGTAACTTACTTTTCAATCTATCTCTGGCATAACATAACACATAGAAAACATAACACAAGGAAACATATTTAACACCAAATATCATCATATCTTGAAATTGCTCTGCAAAGACTCTTGTGAGAAAATCCACATTCCCTAGAGAATCCCATTTCTCCTTCCTTTCTTTCCAGATCCAGGAAATGATCAACTAAGAGCCAGGCCCCTTTTAGGTCTGATAAGAAGCGTTTTACAACCTGTTCTCTCTCTCTGAAGCCTGTTACCTGACAGACTCTTCTGCACAATAAAAGTTGGTCGCCACAATCCTTTATCTTAACCTGAACATTCCTTTCCATTAATCCCAGGTCTTCAAATAAACTCAGTCAATTGTCAACCAGAAAATGTTTAAATTTACCTGTAGCCTGGAAGCCCCCGCTTTGAGTTGTCCTACCTTTCTGAACCAAACCATTGTATTTCTTAAATGTATTTGATTCATGTCTCATGCTTCCCTAAAACATAAAAAACCAAGCTGTACCCTGACCACCTTGGGCACTTGTTCTCAGGACCTCCTGAGGCCTGTGTCACGGGCCATGGTCACTCATATTTGGCTCAGAATAAATCTCTTCAAATATTTTACATAGTTCAACTATTTTCATCAACAAAACCCACGACTGGAGGAACCTGGCGCTTTATTATCTACAGATTAGAATTCCTTCCCACTGCCTCACCCTCCTCCTCTCTCACCCTCCCCAAATACTGGTATAGATGCTTGTGTGTGTTTGGGGTGGGGGCAGGGTCTCACTCTGTCACACAGGCTGAAGTGCAGTGGCGTGATCTCGGATCACTGCAGCCTCGACATCCCTGGCTCAAGCAATCCTCTCACCTCAGCCTCCCAAATAGCTGGAACTACAGGCTTGCCCCAACACTCCTGGCTAATTTACTTGTTTTTATTTTTTATTCCTAGGGACCAGGCTGTCCAGGCTGGTATCGAACTCCTGAGATCAAGCAATCTGCCAAATTCAGCCTACACAAAGTTTTGGGATTATAATCATGAGCCATAGCACCTGTCCTGGTTGCATGCTTGGTATTCAAAATTCATGTTAATAAAAACTTACTTGTTGAAAAAAATATTAAAGATAGAGCCAGAGATCATTACGTTCATGACACCTGCCAGTCATGTATTAATAAATTATATTTATTTTTATTTTTTAAAGTAATAGTATTCAACTTAGTGTATTAGTCAGGGTTCTCTAGAAGGACAGAACTAATGGACTGTGTGTATATATATATATATATATATATAGTGTGTGTGTGTGTGTATATGTATCTATATATCTAGATATCTATCTATATATAGATATACATATATACGTATATATATATCTAGACATCTATCTATATATATCTACATATATATAGAGAGATACACACACACAATAAATATATATATACACAGTCCATTAGTTCTGTCCCTCTAGAGAACTCTGACTAATACACTAACTTGAATACTATTACTTTAAAAAATAAAAATAAATATAATTTATTAATACATGCCAGGCAAAGGGTCATGAACTTAATGATCTATATAGATCTATATAGATATCTATATAGATATCTATATAGATCTATATAGATATCTATATAGATATCTATATAGATAGATATATATAGATAGATATACACACACACATAAGTTTAAGTATTAACTCACATAATTATAAGGTCCCACAATGGGCCATCTGCAGGCTGAGGAGCAAGGAAAGCTAGTCTGAGTCCCAAAACTGAAGAACTTGGAGTCTGAAGTTCGAGGGCAGGAAGCATCCAGCACAGGAGAAGGATGTACACTGGGAGGCTAGGCCAGTCTCTCTTTTCACATTTTTCTGCCTGCTTATATTCTAGCCAGTCTGGCAGCTGATTAGTTTATGCCCACCCAGATTAAGGGTGGGTCTGCCTTTCCCGGCCCACTGACTCAAATGTTAATCTCCTTTGGCAACACCCTCACAGACACACCCAGGATCAATACTTTGTATCCTTCAATGCCATCAAGTTGACACTCAGTGTTAACCATCATGACATAGTCAAAACACAATTATATCAGAACACATATATTAAAATAACTTTAGGGGGTTCCAAGATGGCCAAATAGGAACAGCTCCAGTCTACAGCTCCCAGTGTGAGAGATGCAGAAGATGGGTGATTTCTGCATTTCCAACTGAGGTATGGGGCTCATCTCACTGGGGTGTGTCGGACAGTGGGTGCAGCCCACAGAGGAGGGTGGGGCATCACCTCACCCAGGAAGCACAAGGCATCAGGGAATTCCCTTTCCTAGCCAAGGGAAGCTTTGACAGATGGTACCTGGAAAATTGGGACACTCCTACCCTAATACTGTGCTTTTCCAATGGTCTTAGCAAATGGCACACCAGGATATTATATCCCGCACCTGGTTTGGAGGGTCCCATGCCCACAGAGCCTTGCTTACTGCTAGCACAGCAGTCTGAGATTGAACTGCAAGGAGGCAGCGAGGCTGGGGGAGGGGCATCCACCATTGCTGAAGCTTGAGTAGGTAAACAACGGGGCCAGGAAACTTGAACTGTGTGGAGCCCACCGCAGGTCAAGGAGGTATGCCTACCTGGGCATAGCTGAACAAAAGACAGCAGAAATTTCTGCAGACTTAAACATCCCAGTCTGACAGCTTTAAAGAGAATAGTGGTTCTCCCAGCATGGAGTTTGAGATCTGAGAACGGACAGACTGCCTCCTCAAGTGGGTCCCTGACACCTGAGTAGCCTAACTGGGAGACATCTCCCACTAAGGGCCGACTGACACCTCATACAGCCGGGTGCCCCTCTGAGATGAAGCTTCCAGAGGAAGGATCAGGCAGCAACATTTGGCATTCTGCAATATTTGCTGTTCTGCAGCCTCTGCTGGTGATACCCAGGAAAACAGGGTGTGGAGTGGACCTCCAGCAAACTCCAACAGACCTGCAGCTGAGGGTCCTGACTGTTAGAAAGAAAACTAACAAACAGAAAGGACATCTACACCAAAACCCCATCTGTACGTAACCATCATCAAAGACCAAAGGTAGATAAAACCACAAAGATGGGGAGAAACCAGAGCAGAAAAGCTGAAAATTCTAAAAATCCGAGTTCCTATTCTCCTCCAAAGGAAGGCAGCTCCTCACCAGCAACAGAACAAAGCTGGACAGAGAATGGTTTCGACAAGTTGAGAGAAGAAGGCTTCAGACGATCAGTAATAACAAACTTCTCCAAGCTAAAGGAGGATGTTCGAACCCATCACAAAGAAGCTAAAAAACCATGGCACGAGAGTTACGTGACTCATGCACAAGCTTCAGTAGCCAATTTGATCAAGTGGAAGAAAGGGCATTAGTGATAGAAGATCAAATGAATGAAATTAAGTGAGAAGAGAAGTTTATAGAAAAACAAGTAAAAAGAAATGAACAAAGCCTCCAAGAAATATGGGACTGTGTGAAAAGACCAAATCTACGTCTGATTGTTGTACCTGAAAGTGATGGGGAGAATGGAACCAACTTGGAAAACACTCTTCAGGATATTATCCAGGAGAATTTCCCCAATCTAGCAAGGCAGGCCAACATTCAAATTCAGGAAATACAAAGAACACCACAAAGATACTCCATGAGAAGGGCAACACCAACATATATAACTGTCAGATTCACCAAAGCTGAAATGAAGGAAAAAATATTAAGTGCAGCCAGAGAGAAAGGTCGGGTTACCTACAAAGGAAGCCCATCAGACTAACAGCAGATCTCTTGGCAGAAACTCTACAAGCCAGAAGAGAGTGGGGGCCAATATTCAACATTCTTAAAGAAAAGAATTTTCAACCCAGAATTTCATATCCAGCCAAAGTAAGCTTCATAAGTGAAGGAGAAATAAAATTCTTTATAGACAAACAAATGCTGAGAGATTTTGTCACCACCAGGCCTGCCTTACAGGAACTCCTGAAGGAAGCACTAAACATGGAAAGGAATAACTGGTACCAACCACTGCAAAAACATGCCAAATTGTAAAGACCATCGATGCTAGGAAGAAACTGCATCAAATAATGAGCAAAATAAACAGCTAACATCATAATGACAGGACCAAATTCACACACAACAATATTAACCTTAAATGCAAATGGGCTAAATGCTCCAATTAAAAGACACAGACTGGCAAATTGGCTAAAGAGTCAACACCCATCAGTGTGCTGTATTCAGGAGACCCATCTCACATGCAGAGACACACATAGGCTCAAAATAAAGGGATGGAGGAAGATCTACAAGCAAATGGAAAACAAAAAAAAAGCAGGGGTTGCAATCCTAGTCTCTGATAAAACAGACTTTAAACCAACAAAGATCAAAAAAGACAAAGAAGGGCATCACATAATGGTAAAAGTATCAATTCAACAAGAATAGCTAACTATCCTAAATATATATGCACCCAATACAGGAGCACCCAGATTCATAAAGCAAGCTCTTAGAGACCTACAAAGAGACTTAGACTCCCACACAATAATAATGGGAGACTTTAACACCCCACTGTCAACATTAGACAGATCAATGAGACAGAAAGTCAACAAGGATATCCAGGAATTGAACTCAGCTCTGCACCAAGCAGACCTAATAGACATCTACAGAACTCTCCACCCCCAAAGAACAGAATATACATTCTTCTCAGCACGACATCACACTTATTCCAAAATTGACCACATAGTTGGAAGTAAAACACTCCTCGGCAAATGTAAAAGAACAGAAATTATAACAAACTGTCTCTCAGACCACAGTGCAATCAAACTAGAACTCAGGATTAAGAAACTCACTCAAAACCACTCAACTACATAGAAACTGAACAACCTGCTCCTGAATGACTATTGGGTACATAATGAAATGAAGGCAGAAATAAAGATGTTCTTTGAAACCAGACTCTAAAGTTGACTCCCTAACACAGCAAAAAGAACTAGAGAAGCAAGAACAAACACATTCAAAAGCTAGCAGAAGCCAAGAAATAACTAAGATCAGAGCAGAACTGAAGGAGATAGAGACAAAAAACCCTTCAAAAAATCAATGAATCCAGGAGCTGGTTTTTTGAAAAGATCAACAACATTGATAGACCGCTAGCAAGACTAATAAAGAAGAAAAGAGAGAAGAATCAAATAGATGCAATAAAAAATGATAAAGGGGTATCACCATTGATCCCACAGAAATACAAACTACCATCAGAGAATACTATAAATACCTCTATGCAAATAAACTAGAAAATCTAGAAGAAATGGATAAATTCCTGGACACATACACCTTCCCAAGACTAAACCAGGAAGAAGTTGAATCCCTGAATAGACCAATAACAGGCTCTGAAATTGAGGCAATAATTAACAGCCTACCGACCAAAAAAAGTGCGGGACCAGATGGATTCACAGCCGAATTCTACCAGAGATACAAAGAGGAGCCGGTACCATTCTTTCTGAAAGTATTCCATTCAACAGAAAAAGAGGGAATCCTCCCTAACTCATTTTATGAGGTCAGAATCATCCTGATACCAAAGCCTGGCAGAGACACACAAAAAAAGAGAATTTAAGACCGATAGCCCTGATGAACATCGATGCAAAAATCCTCAATAAAATACTGGCAAACCGAATCCAGCAGCCAACAGACACATGAAAAAATCATCACTGGCCATCAGTGAGATCAAAACCACAGTGAGATACCATCTCACACCAGTTAGAATGGCGATCATTAAAAAGTCAGGAAACAACAGATGCTGGAGAGGATGTGGAGAAATAGGAACACTTACACTGTTGGTGAGACTCTAAACTAGTTCAACCATTGTGGAAGACAGTGTGGTGATTCCTCAAGGATACTGAACTAGAAATAGCATTTGTCCCAGCCATCACATTACAGGGTATATACCCAAAGGATTGTAAATCATACTGCTATAAAGACACATGCACACGTATGTTTATTGCAGCACTATTCACAATAGCAAAGACTTGGAACCAACCCAAATGTCCATCAATGATAGACTGGGTTAAGAAAATGTGGCACATATATACCATGGAATACTATGCAGCCATAAAAAAGGATGAGTTCATGTCCTTTGTAGGGACATGGATGAAGATGGAAACCATCATCCTGAGCAAACTATCACGAAGACAAAAAACCAAACAGTGCATTTTCTCATTCATAGGTGGGAACTGACAATGAGAACACTTGGACACAGGGTGGGGAACATCACATACCAGGGGGAGGGGGGAGGGATAGCATTAGGAGATGTACCTAATGTAAATGGGTGCAGTTAATGGGTGCAGCACAACAACATGGCACATGTATACATATGTAAAAAACCTGCACATATGTACCCTAGAACTTAAAGTATAATAAACAAAAAATAATAAAAAAAACTTTAAAATAAATATTGGCTTTCAGGTCTTTATGCTCAGTTTTAAGAATTTCATTTCTAAATATTCTGAAATATTTCAAATTTCATTTGAAAATATTCATTTTGCAAATATATAAACTTATAACTGGCTGTATTTACCAGATTTAAACACAATATTCTGTTGGTTCCTTTGGTTCTAGTCTTTGATTTCCAAATACCATTCTAACAAGACACAAATAATGACAACATTTATTTGTGAGAACTTTTATAAATTTGTGAATGAGAACGACTGTGTTTTTAGCTCATTTTTATTCTTTCTTCATATGCCTCGTTTTTTTGGTGTTTTTATGTGAGGGGTGTGTGTGTGTGTGTGTGTGTGTGTGTTTAAAGTGAATGTTCTATCAGATTCCATTTCTCCAGGGCATGAGTTTCTTTTGTGAGTTTTTACATTCCATAGGAAAAGGATGACTTTTAACTTGCAAATGTTCTGCCACTTTACATTTACTTGAAGCAGGTGCAGTTTTAGCTGCTTTCCAGTTGTAAGATTTAATTTTTGGAGAGTTTGGGTATGGATTTTGACTGGTTAAAAAGAAACATATTCATTACTTGCCATTTTACTTTTATTTTGATAGGAAAAACATAGAATAAATTCTGCAGTATAATGCTAGTCAAGTGATTTAACCTATAAGACAAATAAACTTTACCATGAAATGCTTTGGTTTTATTTTTGTTTTTGTTTTGGGGAGGGGGACAAATGCTAATAGAGTTTTAGCCAATTCTGTGAAATCTGTAAAATAAAACAGTGATTTATTATATAATTATGCAAATTGAATGTCTGGAAATATTTAAAATTTATCATTTAGGATAAATACTAATAAATCACAGCCCTCATAGTCCTTTTACATAAAGTTGTGCTGTGATAAATGATCTTTCGTCAGTATCTTCTGGAAAGTGTTATCAACATCATTGATACATTAAAAAAGGAAAAAATAGGCAATTAGTACTTGATGAGTTGCATGACAATAACATGCTTTTTGTGCTTCATTAAAAGATATTTTATAAAACACTGAAAACACTCAGATAGTTCTATATGAGTCTCCCAAACTGTATTTAAGCAGACTGACTATGCTTTGACTGTCTTGTGAAGTCTCCTTTAATTATCACATGACTTTATGGGTATACCCATATAACTACTCTTTGACAATTCTATCCAAATTTAAGTTGTACTAAGTACCATGTCATTTAGAAGAATTAGTTCAAAATATTTTTTGAGTAATAAACACTTCTCTAATTTAGAGCAGTGTTTCTATTACTTTGTATACTTTCTTGAACACCTAGTTATTTTTCCGTTTTGTCTTCTAAATAGGATTTTATTTGTTCTAGTTTTCAAATGGCCTTTAGTCATGTTAGAATATCTAATTATTTTAAAAATACAAAGTAATTGCCTCTTCATGATAAAAATTTTGGACCTCCTAGAGGAAATAAATGGACTCAGGTTAAGAATCTCAACTTCAAAAAGTTTTCACACTTAGAAAGTGGTAACCCATTTATCTTACCTATTTCTAATATTTTGTAAAATATGTTTTCAAGACTGCTAAACATGCTATACATTGTTTTATTATTAGACTTACTGTGATTAAAATTAACCAGCCCCAAATCTGAGGGTTAGATGATGTTGCATATGATTTTTCTTTTATTTCAGAAAATGAAATTCCCTTTGCATATAAAGAAAATATATGTAGAGTCTAGACATTTTAAATACTATATCTAATATAATATTTATTGACCTATAAAATAAAACAATTCCATTTCATTGAGGAAGATTTCATTATTATTTAGCCTTTAAGAAAATTTCTGTTATATTATTAAGTCAATTTTACTTTTTTCGATAAAATGTAAGCACATATGCATTATTGGATGTCATTGACAGATCTAAAGGTAGAATCTGGCCTTTGAATGTAAAAAGAAGGTATATTTTTCATTGTGTTGAAGCTAGTAAACCATAATATTTTACACTTTCATAGTAATTTAACTGTATGCTTTTTACTTGATGTTTTACTATAATTTTTTTCTTTTAATTGTTATTGTAACTTAGTCTTCACTCTCATAAAATTTATCTTCCATTTGTTTTACTTATAAAAGCTGTTGACTAGTTTGATAATTTAAAATCATATCATTTTATTATACTATGTCCGTTTTGAATAGCTTTTGTGTTGAATTTTGGATTTACCAAAATATATAATTATACAATCTGCTGATAAATATGGTTGTATTTAATTTTCAGTAATTCAGACTAAAACTCCTTTTTCTTATCTAATTGCTTTAGCTAATACCTCTATTTCTGAGTAAAATTTTACTAATCATAATGAACATCTTTGTCTTATTCTTAACCTGAGTGGAAATAAGAATTTCATTTCTGATATATAAAAAACAAGAAGAGCATTTCACTTTTTTCTTGGCAAATTAGTAATTTCAATTTTATTGATATGATGTTGGAAAATGGAAAAAATAAGGCAGAATGCTCTTGTTAAAGAAACCCATGAGTTTTGTCTCAATAAATTTTATTGTACACAAGAATGTATTTCTCTGCATTATAATTCATTTCAAATGTCAGAGTAAATATAAAATATAAAATCCACAACAGTTCTAGAATTACAAATAATAACTTGTTGTTGCTTTTAGGAGTATTCCATTTCTATAAGTTCTATAACAAATTAGATTAAAGGATGGTCAAGTCCGAAGACCTAAGAACTCTACCACTCAACACTGAAGAGAAAAGGCCATCAAAAATACTCGATAACATTTTTTTCATTTGCAAATTGTAAGTGGGAGAATTGGGAGATGGAACAAGCATGTAGGTTTTTGTTCTAAAATAATAGCTTAAACAGCAACAAAGCCACTCTGATATAATGAATATAACAGCAGGATTAAAGAGTGGTTTCATCTCTTTAATAAAAATAAATATTGTGTAGAAAAACCTGTTCAAATGTGGGTCTTCACTATTCCCTGTTTTTCTCTGTTGAACCATGGGGCAAAGATATTTTTTTTCTTATCAGAAGTTGTATCTATACCTAGGGAGAGAGATTCCATACTTAAGTAAGAAAAACAGTATAAGTACCAATATTGATCAAGCAAGCTTTGAACTACAAATAAGAAAAATATATCTTTGATATATTTTAAATATTATATTTAATATGTATAAATAGCTTAAATATTTTTAAAATATCAAAATACCTTAATTATAAAATATAGACACAATACTGTAAAAATGTTTTTAGGGAAAAATGTAATTTTTGAAATGTGCAGACTATCATCATCCATATTATATCATAAACAACCACAATAAAAGCAAAATTAAGTAGATGATGAGATATTTGTTTGGGAAAGAAGTAATTAGAGGTTTCATATAATAAAGAAAAAAAATTGGAATAAAAACTCCACAAATGGCATGAGTAACAGAATGTACAATATAAAGAATAAACTGGGATCCATGGACAATAGATTCAGATAATTTTGAATACATTTGACAGGAAATATAGTAGAATATATCAGATGTAAGATGGAAAGTAATACTTAGATTACTAAAACATCCATAAGTGTTCAGTTTTGTATAAAATTTTTACAGCAGTCAAGTGTTCATATGTTGCCAATTTAAATATTAAAATGCAAATCTATACTCCTGTTGTTCCTGAGTGGTATCAAGTAGATTATGCTGCTAACTGACACAGTGATATACTCTAATTATTCCGTAAAAGTAACATTGACCTCTAAAACTCCTCGATACAAAGAGTTTAACAGAAGAGTTCATTATGTAAAAGTACTTAGAAATAATTTTTTAAATGAATGAATTCTAAAGACTTTAAAAATCTTCAAAATAGTAGTTCAATACATTTATATAGATAAATGTTCACACTACTTTTAATGTGTTCATTAAAAAAATTATTACCATCCAAAACATTCCTTAATCCCTTAGCACAACTTGCTAAGGATTTCTTGAGGTTAATAAAAAGTTAATAGTGGCTTCTTTATAACCAGGAAAATTTTATAAAACTGTAATTGATAGTCTTATCAAAGTATATATTATTTAGCTTGCTATGTATTACAAGAAATGTACTTTCTACCAAATGAAGATGACTATTTTCTGACTCATTATTATCAGACTCTGAAATTTGAAATTTTGATTATTTTGTCTGCAAGTCATAGATATAATGTTGAAATAAATGAATTAAAGTTTAAAAAATCACTCATCTGTCCTAAGTCTGAAAACATAATATTTTAAAGATTGTTAAGGCATAGCTAAGAAATAATTTACAACTGAATTGAAAAGTAGCATGCATAATGGATAATTATTTTTAACAGACATATCCTAAATTTAATGAGTATGTACTAAAGCTATTGTTCTTTGCTGATTAATTTTATTATTTGATAAATCTATTAATTATTAACATTTAATTCCATTTATAATTTTGATAGGGGAAACACTGTACCAGTCTATTCAGTTTTTGATAAACTAAACATCATGGACTGTGATAGAAACATCAATTATTGACAAACATGGTGAAAAGTTTGTCATCATCATCTAAATCATGGTGTTTTTTAACTTTGTACAAATATTTTTAACTTTTTGCATTCTTACTTTCCCCAGGCTAGATATTTTTTATTATTACATTACTACATGATGAAGTGCAAAAGAAAGAATGAATGTGTTTAATTTTCTTCCTCTTTTAAAGTCAGAATTATTGAGCTATAATTTACATAAAGTAAAATTCGTTCTTTAAAGGTTTACTTTTCTGTACATACATATAGTCACTTTTTTCTTAAAATTTAATGTTGCCTGATGTATCATAAAAAAGGCCCAATAAATGGGAATTATCTCAATTTCCCCAGTTCCTCCAGAATATGTTCTTATTGTTCCTTCTTCTTAAGTTATAGACTGCTGTCTAGGAGGAGGAGTCCTTCTTTCCTCCTACCAAAAATCCCTTCCTTTCCACCCCTCACCTTCCATCCCCTGGCTCTGGGCCCCATTCCATCTACCATCTCAGCAAACTTAGGCTACCTTTTACCCCGTCTTTCTTTCCATCAGCATTGTCAGGTCTTTCTTCTCTACCATTTCTATTGGCATATATACACACTCCATTTATTTTGATCTAAAGACAAGCAATAAAAAAATTAAACTCTAAAACAACACATATGTTGTTAGCTCAGATCTACCTCCTGAAAGTATTGTCTCTTCACAGCCCCAACTGCCAGCTGCTTCACCTCCTATTTACTCCCCAACTCTTCCTCCACTTCCTCCATCCCTCTACTGTAAACATTTTCATTCAGGCTTGTTCTAGTCATTAGAAAAAGGAGTCAAAGGCCGGGCGCAGTGGCTCATACCTGTAATCCCAGCCGTTTGGGAGGCCGAGGTGGGCAGATCACCTGAGGTCAGGAGCTCAAGGCCAGTCTGGCCAGTATGGTGAAATCCCGTCTCTACTAAAAACACAAAAATTAGCTGGGTGTGATGGTGCATGCCTGTAATCCCAGCTACTTGGCAGGATGAAGCAGGAGAATTGCTTGAATATGGAGGCGGAGTTTGCAGTGAGCCAAGATCACGCCACTGCCTTCCAGTCTGCGCGACAGAGTGAGACTCCAGCTCAAAAAAAAAAAATATTAAAATAAAAATAAACAAATAAAAAGGAGTCAAAGACAGAAATGTAGAATGTGTAAGACAAGCCTGCATTAGTCAGCTAGGGCAGCCACAATAAAATACCACAGGCTGGGTGGCTAAAACAACAGAAATTTATTTTTCACAATTCTGAAGGTGGAAGGCAAAGATAAAAATGTCAGCAGGTTTGGTTTCTCCTGAATTCTCTCTCCTTGATTTGTACTCTCTGCATCCTCCCAAAGTTTCTTCTCTCTGCACCAGCATTTTTGGTGTTTCTTTTTTCTTTTTGTGAGGACAACAATTCCATCAACTAAGGACACCACCCTATGGACTCATTTAATTTCAATTACTTCTTTAAAGGCCCTATGTTCCAGTACAGTCACAGTGGGGTTTAGGTCTTTATTATATAAGCTTTGGGGTACATAGTTCAGATGAAAATGCAATCTCATGACTGTGATTGCTTTCTTTTTACATTTACTGAGATGCCAGACACTCCTATAGGGTGTGTTATTGCCCCTGAAGTCTTTCCAGATGTGGAGGTGGCAGACAGTGATATTGATGATTCTGACTCTTTGTAGACCTAGGCTAATGTATGTGTTTGTGTCTTAGCTTTTACCACAAAACCTTAAAAGAAAAAAACAAATTAAAATTAAAATAGAAAAATGCATGTAGAGTAAGGGTATAAAGAAAATATTTTGTATAGCTATACAATGTACTTGTGTTTTAAGCTAAGTATTACTTCAAAAGAGTAAAAAACTAGATTAAAAGTTTATAAAGTTAATGGTTCCAGTAAGCTAAGGTTAATGTGTTATTGAATAAATATTTCTTGTAAATTTAGAGTAGTCTGAGTGTACAGTGTTTATAAAGACTTCAGTACTGTACAATATTGTCCTAAGCCTCACATTCACTCACTGACTCAAGTAAAGCAACTTCCAGTCCTGCAAGCTCCATTCACGATAAGTGTCCTATTCAGGAGTAGCATTTATTGGTCTTTTATACTGTATTTTTAATGTACTTTTTGTATGTTTAGACACACAGATCTTTACTGTTAAATCACCAACAACATTCAGTACAGCAACCTGCTGTATAGATTTGTAGGCGAGGAACAACAGGTTACACTATATTGCCTAGATGTGTAGTAGGCTATCCCCATCTAGGTTTGTGTGAATACACTCTGAGAATTTCCCACAACAATGAAATCACCTAATGATACACTTTTTCAGAGCGTGTCCCTATGGTTAAGTAACCATGACTATATCTTAATAGAATATCATCCTATATTCTATCTAGTATTTCTGTTTATATTCAATAATTCTTTTAAATGCATATAAAACATGAAAAGAGTAGTTTGCCAAAAACATAAATATATATTTATATTAATATATTTATATATTTATATATTATATATCATATATATTAATATCATATATAATATTAATATATATGATATATGATATATATGATATATAATATATATTATATCATATATAAATGTATGATATATTTATATTAATATATATGATATATAATATATTAATATATGTTAATATTTATATTATATATTATATAATGTATATTTATATTATATAATATATATTGATATTTATATATTATATATTATATATTATATATTACATATAATATATAAATATATATTTATGTGAAATGTATATGTATTTGTATAACAAATACATATGTGTGTGTATATATAAATTAAACAATTATCCTCTCATGGTTTATTAAAAATTCTGTTTTTCCCAACTGATTTGCAATGGCCAATATGTTGAATATCACACACACCATCTGCGGAGTACATTTGTTTTAGTATTACATATTGCTTTCCATGGATATCACACATTACATAACACTGTTTCACTATTCCAGCTTAAAAATTCTTATTATTTTATATCGATTTAATTATTCTTGGTAATTTGTTTTCCTAAGATATTTATTATAACTGTGAATTTATAACTAATGTCATGTTGGAATTATAAAAACACTAGTGTTTAAGAAAGACATTAAGAGTAAAGTCTTTTGTTTCTATCTTTAAGAAAATAATTACATGCACTTATACTTACTTGTGCTGTCTGTCTTGAGTTTAGAGGTAAGAAAGTGCCTATCTATAAAGAATAATTCTTTAATTTTATTAGTAAAAAATCTAACACTTATATGCATTGTTTTTAATTCTATGAACATATAAAATTTGTTCTATTATCAGTTAGTGAGAAAATAACATTGATAATTGTATTTTATATTGAACCATCTTTGCATAGCTGGGATAAACACTAATTGCTAA
This sequence comes from Pongo pygmaeus, assembly GCF_028885625.2. Classification (NCBI taxonomy): domain Eukaryota; kingdom Metazoa; phylum Chordata; class Mammalia; order Primates; family Hominidae; genus Pongo; species Pongo pygmaeus. The sequence continues at coordinate 30,016,544 of NC_072377.2, forward strand.
GGAGGTATTGTAGTATATCAGTGTGCTGTTTAATTGTATTTGATAATATTTTAATAACTAATTATATATTGATAGAATAATTATAATTAGTTTGCTTATATCATCAAGTAGAAACTTGTTGTAAAACTTACAAACTGACTCTAAAATTTACTTAAACAGCAAACAATAGCTAAATACTTCGAAAAAAAATAAATTGAGAGGACTTACTATAAAGTGGCAATAATCAAGATAGTGCCATTCTGGCAAAAGTTTAGAAAGATGGATAAAGTGAGGAGAATAATGTCCAGAAGTTAATAAACAGATATACGGCTGACTGATTTGTAACAAGTATATCCAGTAATTTCATGTCAATATGAAAGTCTTTTTAAGAAATGGTGCCGAAACAATTTAATATCTGTATAATTAAAAATTGACAATTATGGCCGGATGCGGTGGCTCACGCCTGTAATCCCAGCACTTTGGGAGGCCGAGGCGGGCGGATCACGAGGTCAGGAGATGGAGATCATCCTGGCTAACACGATGAAACCCCATCTCTAAGAAAAATATAAAAACAACAACAAAAGAATTAGCCTGGCTTGGTGGTGGGCGCCTGTCCAGCTACTCCGGAGGCTGAAGCAGGAGAGTGGCGTGAACTCAGGAGGCAGAGGTGGCAGTCAGTCGAGATGGCGCCACTGCACTCCAGCCTGGGCGACAGAGCGAGACTCTGTCTCAAAAAAACAAAAACAAAACAAAACAAAACAACAACAACAATTTGACAATTACCTCACAGGATGTACATAAAAATTGAAAATGTACAAGAGATGGAAATATGAGCAGTAAAATAACAAAGCCTCCAGTAAAAGCACAGGAAAAAGCAATAACAATGATCTTGTGACCTTTGGACAGGTAAATGTTTCTTATACGATAAAACAAGAAAATGAATTAGAAAATGTAGTCTTTCGGGGGAAAAAAGAGAAAGACACTTTTTCTCTTTGAAAGCACTTTTAACAAAATAAAAAGGCAAGTCACACAGTTGGTGGGTTTTGGAAATTTGGAAGTCTGAATAAGACTTTGGTCATATAAAATATATATACAAATTATATATGTATATAATCTACCTATGTGAGTATATATATATAATATATGCACATACATATGTAAAATATTTAACTCAATATTTTAAAAGATACCCACTTTTTAAAACATGACCAAAACGTTTAAAGAGATAATTTACAATTGGAGATAAATTATGAAAACCATAAACTAATGATAAACAATAGTACTCTTTAGGCTGTTTCCATAGCTTGACTATTGTGAGTAGTGCTGAAGTGAACACAGGAGTGCAGATTTTATATATATATATATATATATATATATATATATAAAATATATATACACATATATGTAATATATATGTAATATATATTATATATATAAAATATATATTATTTATTTATTTTTATTTTTATTTTTATTTTTGACATACTGTTTCCTTCCTTTTGGAGATACAACTAGTAGTGGGATTATTGGGTCATATGGTACTTCTATTTTTAGTGTTTTGAAGAACCTCCATACTGTTTTCCATAATGGCTGTACTAATTTACATTCACACCAGCAGCGCATAAGAGTTCCTCTTTCTCTGCATCCTTGCCAGCATTCATTTTTTTTTTTCTTTTATTAACAATAGTCTTACTAACTGGAATGAGGTAATATCTCATTGTGGCTTTGATTTGCAGTTCTCAGATGATTAGTCATTCTGAGCTTTATAAAAATATACCTGTTGGCCATTTGTAAGTCTTCTTTTGAGAAACGTCTATGCAGATCTTTTGCCCAACTTTTAATTGGATTATTTACTATTTATTTATTTATTTTTTGACTACTGGGCTGTTTGATTTCCTTAAATATTCTGGATATTAACACTTGTCAGACTTATAGTTTGCAAATACTTTCTCCCATTCTATATATTCTCTTTGACATCCTGATTTTATTTTTTAGATAGATAAATACTCAGAAATTGAATTGCTGGAAGTAGGATTGCTTACAATGGCGTATTACATATGAGAGTTCTCTTTTTAATTGTTTGAGGAATCTCAAAACTGTTTAAATACTGGCTGCACCATTTTACACTCCAACCAATAGTGTGCAAAAGTTCCAGTATCTCCAGGTACCTGCCAACACTTGTGGATTTTTTTGTTGTTGTTTTGTTTTGTTTTGTTTTGATAATAGTCATCTTCTTAGCTATGAGGTGATATCTCATTGTGGTATTTCTCTGATGATTTGTGAGGTTGATCATCTTTGCATATACCTGTTGGCCACATGTCTTTCTTCTTTTGAGAAATGTCTATTCAGGTTCTTTGCCCAGTTTTAATCAAGTTTTTGTTTTTGTTGTTGTTTCTTTTGTTTTTTACTATTGAGTTGTATAAGTTTCTTATGTATTTTGGAAATTAACCTCTTATCTGATAAATGATTTGCAAATATTTTATTTGATTCTGTAGGTTGCCTTTTTACTCTGTTGATTGTTTCCTTTACTGTACATAAACATTTTGGTTTGATGTAGTCCCATCTGTGTATTTTTGTTTTTGTTGCCTGTGCTTATGGTGTCATATCCGTAAAATTATTGTCCAAATAAATGACAAGGAGCTTTCCCCTGATTTTTTTTCTAGAAGTTTTATGGTTTTAGGTATAACATTTAAGTAACTAGTTCATTATGCATTAATTTTTGTGTATGGGATAAGGTAACAATATTATTTCATTCTTTTGCATGTGTAATGCCAACATTTGTTGAATAGACAATTATTTTCCCATTGTTTATTCTTGACATCTCTTTGAAAGATTAGTTGCCCATATATTCATGAATTTATTTCCAAATTTTATATTTTATTCCATTTGTCTGTATGTCTGTCTTTATGCCAGTACCATAGTGATTTAATACTCTGCTTTGTAATATATTTTGAATTTAAAAAATGTAGTGCCTCCAGCTTTGCTTGTCTTTCTCAAGATTCCTTTGACTGTTCAAGATCTATTGTGGTTCCATATTAATTTTAAGATTGTTTTTCCTCTTTATTAAAAAAATACCATTGGGATTTTGATAGAGGTTTTTGAACATGGATGTATCCATTTATTTGTATCTTTTTTGATTTTTTTTCAGAAATATTTTATAATTTTCAATATACACATATTTCACCTTCTTAGTCAAATTTATTCTCTCTGTTTTACTATTTTACTCTCTCTGTGGCTATTGTAAACGAGATTAGTTTTTTTTACTAGAATTTCTTTTTTGAATAGTTCGTCATTAGTGTACAGAAACACCACTGGTTTTTGTATGTTGATTTTGTACCCTGCAGCTTTACTGAGATTACCTATTCTACCTTTTTCTTTTTTTTTTCATAGAGTCTTTAAAGCTTGCTACATATAGAATCATACATATATAGACAGGAACACTTTTACTTCTTTTGTCATAAAGTGGATGTCTTTTACTTCTTTTTCTTGCCTATTTACTTTTACAAAAATTTTTAGTAACATGCTGAATAAAAGTAGTGAAAGTGGAAGAGTGGAGACCCTTGCATTGTTCCTGATTTTAAAGGAAAGGCTTTCGTTTTTCTCTCTTTTGTATGATATTAGCTGTGGGCTTTTTATATATTGCCTTTGATACATTTTTATCCTTTCCTTCTGTGCTTAGTTTGTTGGAAGATTTTTTCATGAAACATTATGACATTTTTGTCTAACAATTTTACTGCATCTATTGAGATGAACATGTAATTTTACTCTTTATTTTGTCAATGTGGCATGTCACATCATCTAATTTTTATGTGGTGAACCATCCTTTCATCCCAGATATAAATTTCACTTGGTCATGTTGTCATATCATTTCAATGGGCTGTTGAATTTGGTTTGCTAGAATTTTTCAAAAATGTCTGCATCTATATTCATCAATAAGTTTTTATACACATGGAATTTAAATTACTATCAACTTAAAGGAACTGTTGTAACTGTATTTTATGTAACCCCATGGTAATCACAAAGAAAATACATATACAAGTTGTGCCAAAGACAAATGAGTAAAAGCATATTCATACAAGAAATCAGCAAACACAAAAGAAGAAAATAAAAAACATTGTTAATAATAAAAGAAAACATTTTTAAATGGCAGTAGAAAATCCTTTACTAACAGTAACATTTTAAATATAAAAAAACCAAACTAACTTCCCAATTAAAACACATAGAGTTGCTGAATGGATAAAAACACATAACCCAACTATTAAAGGTCTATTAGAAACTCACTTTAGAATCAAGCACACACAAAGCGTGAAAGGGAAGGGATAGAAAAAAAGATATTACATGCAAATAGCAACCAAAAAAAAAAAAAGCACAAAACAGACTTAAAGAAAAAAATAAACAATAACTTCAAGAAACAAATAAGGACATTATATGATAACAATAGGGTCAATTTTCCAGGAAGATGTAACAATTACAAATATAGATATACCTAATGTCAAGGCATCTGAATATATTGAACATGCATTGGCAGATCTGAAGGAGAAAAGACAAAGCAGTAAAACAATAGTAAAAGACTTTAATACTTCCTTTTCAATAAAGGATAGGACTTTTAGACAGAAAATCAATAAGAAAATGGAACATTTAAACAGCACTCCCCAAATAGACCTAACAAACATACAGATCATTCCATCCAACGACAGAGAACACACATTCTTCTCAAGTGCACACAAATTATGCATTAGGGTAGATCATATATTATGTCCCAAAACAAGTCAATGAATTTGAGAAGATTAAAATTATATCCATTAATTTTTATGACCACAATGGAGTGAAACTAAAAATTAATTGCAAAAGGAAAATGGGAAAATTTGAAAACATGGAAATACATTAACATACTGTTAAACATACAATGGATGAAAGGGAAGTAAATGGAAGGAGAAATGTGACTAAAAACCACAATGAGATACTGTCTCACACCAGTCATAATAACTACTACTAAAAAGACAAAAAATAACAGATGTTCTTGAGAAAAGGGAATACTTATATGCCATTGGTGGGAATGTAAATTAGTTCAGCCACTGTAAAAAGAAAGCAGTTTTGAGGTTTTTTGAAGCACTTAAAACAGTACAGTGCTACCATTCAACCCAGCAATCCAGTTACTGCGTGTATACTCAAAGGAAAATAATTAATTCCATCAAAAAGACACATGCACTCATGTGTTCATTGCAGTACTATTCATGGTAGCAAAGACATGGAGTAAATCATGTTGTCCACTGTGAACTGGATAAGGAAAATGTGATACATATACATGATGGAATACTATGAAGCTATAAAAAAGAATGAAATTGTTATTTGCAGCAACATGGATGAAGTTGGTGGCCATTATTTTAAGTTAATTATTGCAGGAACAGAAAACCAAGTACTCCAAATTCTCACTTATAAGTGGAAGCTAAATACTGAGTACATATGGATGGGAATAAGACACTGGGGACTTCCAAAGAGGGCAGAGAGTGGGACAATGGTTATAACACATACACCTTTTGTGTATGTGTCAATCTATTTGCGTCACTATAAAAGGATACCTGTAGCTAGGTAGTTTATAAAGAAAAGGCATTGAATTGGCTCATGTTTCTGATGGCTGCACAAGCATGGCTTCAGCATTGGCTTCTGGTGAGGGCTTCAGGAAGCTTACAATCATGGCAGAAGGCAGTGAGGGAACAGACGTGTCATATGTTGACAGCAAGAGCAAGAGAGAGAAGGGAAAGGTCCCAGAAACTTTAAAACAACCAGATCTTACGTGAGCTAACTGAAGGAGAATTCACTTATCACCGGGGGTTGGTGCTAAGCTATTCATGAGAGATCTGCCCCCATGATCTAATCACTTCCAACCAGGCCTCACTTCCAACCTTGAGAATCACATTTCAACATGAGATTTACAGGGAACAAACATCAAAACTACATCAGGGTACTATGTTTATTACCTGGGTGACAAGGTCATTTGTACCTCAAACCTCAGTGCAATAAAATATACCCATGTAATAAACCTGCACACACTCCCCCCCAACCTAAAATAAAAGTTGAATTAAAAAAATTAGAAAATATCTGAGATAAATAAAAATAAAAATAAAACATATCAAGCTTATGGGATAAAGCACAGGCAATTGTAAGAGGGAGGTATATTATGATAAATGTTTGCCTTATAAAAAGAATAAAAATCACAAATGAATAGCCTAGCTTAACATCTCTGGGAAAATAATTGATAAAGATTGAAGTGGATGTCATAAAATAAGGAACAGAAAATTAATGGTAAAAGTCAACAAAACTATGAATTGGTTTCTTGAAAGAATAACAAATTCACAAATCTTTATCTAGATTTCCTTAAAAAAAGAGAGATGAATAAATGAAAGAGGAAATATTATAACAAATACCACAGAAATAAAAAAGAGCATAAGATATTGCTATGAACAATTATACATCAGCAAATTGGATTACCATGAAGAAATATATATTCCTAAGAAACAGATAATGTACCAAGACAGAATCATGAAGAAATAGAAAGTTGGAACAAACTGTAACTAATATGGAGATTGAATCATTAATCAAATCTCTTTCAAGAAAAACCCAGGCCTGGATGGCTCTACTGGTGAATTCTACCAAACATTTAAAAAATAATTAATGCCAACCTTAACTCTTTCAAAAAAAATTGCAGAGGAAAGCATATTTCCAAACTCACTTTATGAAGCCAACAATATTCTGATACCAAAGCCAGACAAGGACACCACAGAAAAGAAAACTTCGGGTCAATATATAAATATGTCTTAAAATATTAATTTAAAATACGTCTATTTAATTTTCCAGATCATATAGAAAAATTCTTTTTTTTTTTTTTTTTTTTTTTCTGACAGAGTCTCACTGTCACAGAGGCTGCAGTGCAGTGGCGTGATCTCACTACAGCCTCCACTTCCCAGGTTCATGTGAATCTCCTGCTTCAGACTCTCGAATATCTGGGACTACAGGCACCTGCCACCAGGCCCAGCCAATTTTCTTATTTTTATTTTTTAGTAGAGTTGGGGTTTTGCCATGTTGGCCAGGCTGGTCCCAAACTTCTGATTTCAAGTGATCTGCCCTCTTCAGCCTCCCAAAGTGCTGGGATTACAGGCATAAGCCACCACACCCGGCAAAATTAACAGTTTTTAACATAGAGTTTGGTAATAATATATAAGAATAAGATAGGGAAATAATAAATTTGTATGTCTCCTAAATTACATTTATTTCCAATACAGAGACAACAATGCTCTTAAATCTTAATAATTGCCTCACATTAATATAATGTAGAATATCTTTTCATTAAGACTGAAGTCACGATGTGAATAGTCTAATAACTAATAAGACCAGAGTTAAATTTTTAAATATTCCATGCTGATTTTAAAATATCTGTTAAAAATTCTACTCCTAAATTAGTGGCAGAAGCAAGCTGAGAAAATAGTAAAATGTTTTGATTCAGAGAAAGTTTATTTACTTTTAATATATGATGACAAATAGTACTTCTGGTGTATGCAGGATTTTGGGACATTGAAAATACAGAATAATTAAAGAGGATGATCAAAACACCATTTTAAGGACAATAGGAAAATTAATCAAAGTATAACACATATCCATAAAAATACTTTTAGTTGATCACAATTTTTTCTATAGCGTTGTTTTTACATTTCTTAAAAAGAAAAAAATGCTTTAAATTTTTTATATAGAGAACTTTGATGGTTTAAGGTATTTTAATTGTCATATAAAAAAGAAGATAGACACAATGACCTTACAATGTCTTCCAGCTTTATGCTTCTTTATAGTTTTAGAATAAATATATCTTGGTTATTGTTCCCTTACAACTAACATGTGGGAGTATGATTGCTGACATTCCATGCATAGTAATCAAGGTAATATCTATTTTATGAGGGTGCAGATCTTAATTAAGTTTGATCCAATTGGGTCACCTTAGAAGAATAATTACAAGTCAAAGTGCCAGTGTTCAAGGTTATACTACTTATAAAGTGTTCCTTATTTAATATTACTATAGTTTTCATATTACTATTATCAATATAATTATCTTTGCATAAAAAATATTTTTTTAAATTTTATTCACGTTTAGGCTGTAACTTATTTTGTTCAATCCTTGGGAAAAAAACTACTTAATAGATTATCAGAAGAACATGGAATCCCATCAAAAAAATAAGAACACACAGACTAGTAGATATTTTGTGATGAACTCTATCTTTTTAACACTATGTAGGATTTGTATTGTATCACATAAGAAAATGTATGAACACATCTTAAAGTTTATATTGTTAAGATTCATTTTTGAATTTTAAATCAGTAACTTTAAAAAAAGACCCTTTAAAAGAACTTTTTAACCTGTTCCTTGCAGAGTGTGTGTGTGTGAGAGAGAGAGAGAGAGATAAAATAGCGAATTATTCAAACTCATTTAGCAATGAAAATACAAGGTTAATTTAATGTATACACTAATTCCATGTAAGGGCTTCCATAGTCAGCTATCAAGTAGAGTAGAAGCAGTAAGGAAGGAGATAAAGATAAGTAGTGCTCAGAGGGATCAGTATAGGCAAATCTCAGAAAATTTTACCAAAACACCCTTCCCGAAAATGTGGCCCCCTTTAATTTTTCAAACGAGAAGATACAGAAACTAGAGTTAAATCTGGCAGCATAGGTTGTCTTGGACTTGCTTTATTTTAGAGGCACAAAGTAGGCAGGAATAGGTACAGAATTTCCCAAAGCAGCTATATAAAAAAGACAAAGAAAATCTTTGGAAATAAAGAGGGCCTTTAGGTTAAAAACAATTGGCCTGGAAGAATAATATGTCCTCCACCAAAATAATGTTATTTATTGTGAGTACTAAAAATGAGCTTTCATTACATACACACCAAAAATCTCTTGAATAATAATAAGGAACAATGAAATTAGGAAAATAGGAAACCATATTAAGCCCAGTAGAACAGGTTATCAGGCAGCAGAGGAAATAAAATATGTTAACAATTACTCCACCTTCAATTCCAAATCCATAATAAAACAACAGGAAAGAAATAAATACAAAAGCTTAAATAGGCAAAGCACAGTGGCTCACACCTATAATCCCAGCACTTTGGGAGGCCAAGGCGGGCGGATCATGAGGTCAAGAGATTGAGACCATCCTGGCCAACATGGTAAAACCCCTTCTCTACAAAAAATAAAAATTAGCTGGGCATAGTGGCGTAGTCCCAGCTACGCGGGAGGCCGACGCAGGAGAATCATTTGAACCGGGGAGAGAGGCGGGTTGCAATGAGCCAAGATCACACCACTGCACTCCAGCCTGGTGACAGAGCAAGACTACATCTAAAAAGAAAAGAAAAGAAAACAAAACAAACAAACAAACAAACAAAGCTTAACAAGCAACTATATCCATGAAGGTGAACCATCACAAACAGAAAAACAAGAATTCAGTAAAAAGTTGAGATCAAAGAACACATGAAAGAGGTAAAGAAAAAAACACAAAATAAAGACAATGATGTTGAAAGTGTAACAAAGAAACAATAATGTTTAAAACACTATAAGGGACACTTGGATTGCAAAATAAAGGTCAATAGTGAATAAAATAAAATGAAAATAAAGAATTTTAAGTTTAAGGAGAATTAATAGAGGTGGAAGGCAAAAACAAAGAAACTAAAAACACATTCTGTAGGTCTTTTGAACCCCCCAATTAAGCAAATACAAACTAAAATCTAAGAGCAATATAACACATTAATTTAGTATGACTATGGAAAAGTGGTGTACTCATCCATTCCTGGAGATAATGCAAATACATTGTAGCACTGAATTGCCTTCAGCAAACTACAGTCTGTAGACTAACCATTATTTTTGTAAACCATGATTTATTGGAAAACAGCTATTTCTGTTTTGTTATATATTGGCTATGCACAGCCAAGTTTACTAGTTTCAACAAGGATCATATGCCCGAAAGTCTAAATTATTTATTGGGTGGCACTTTAAGAAAAAGGTTGACAACCTTTAATTTATAATAAAATTATTAAAATGTGTATTTATACAGGATAATTCAAACAAATTATAGCATATCTGCATGATAGAATACTATGCATCTGTTAAAAGAGTGATGGTGCTTTTTTGTACTTCTATGAATAAACCTACATGTTTTTAATGGGCTACTATTTTTGTTAAAATGAATATAGTAATTGCTACCTATTTGGTTTTATAGCCATAAAGCACATGTAGAATAAAAATAAATATTCCCATAGTAACCACCTGTGGGTGTTAGAGCTTAGGTGCTGATGAGAATCTGGAAGGTAAGAAAATGGAGTTCCTGTATGCCTTCTAGGACATTTGTTTGTTTTGTTAATAAAATACCAGGGTTTTGTCACTAAAATACCAGGGGTTTTGTCTAGGTCCCGCTGTTCACTTCGCAGAAAGCCAATCACTGAGACCACAAGTATTGCCAAAAAATAAGGTTTTAATCGAGTGCTGCAACCAAGGAGATGGGAGCTCAGTCTCAAGTCCATTTCCCTGACTAAAACTAGGGGTTTATACAGCAGGGAAGAAATGTTACCATATGTAAGAAAACAAGAACGAGGGAGGGGCAAGGAAGCAGTAATGATGAATGAGAGGTCTGCATCTGGTGCTGAGATTTGGTGATTTTCATTTTTTTATACAAGTTGCAGTTATTTGATACTTTTTTTGAGAGTCCTGAAGGTCCTGTTCTGAGGAAGGAATCCAGGTAAAACAAATATATTTCAAGCTTTAAGACCAGAATGGTCAATTTCTACATTTATCCAAAAGAACGGTCTATGGAACTATTGGGTCAGTTTCAGTTTTTGAGCCATGTATATGTAATAGCTATACAAAGCTTTAAACAAATTAACTTTGAAAAGTAAAGATTCCTGTGATTTTTTTTTTTTTCCACAAAGCCTCCCTTCATTCCCCAGGCTGGAGTGCAGTGGTACAATCACTGCTAACTGCAGCCTTGATCTCCCAAGCTCAAGCAATTCTCCCACCTCAGCCTCCCAAGAGGCTGGGACAGTAGGTGAACACTGCCACACCCAGCTAATTTTTGTATTTTTTGTAGAGATAGGGTCTTGCCATGTTGCCCAGGCTGGTCTCCAACTCCTGTTCTCAAATGATCCACCTGCCTCGGCTTCCCACAGTGTTGAGATTACAGGCATGAGCCACAAATCCTGCCCTGTGATCCTTTAAAACAAAACTAAGGAATAAAAGATGTTATATAGTAATTAATTAGTAAATATTTATTGAAAGTCTCATCATAGTTTATTGGCAAAATGCCTATATATAGAAACAATATTGATTAACATAATAAATTAATGAATAATCTGCCTTGATGACTTCTCTAATATTTGCATTTCTAAGATAAATAGTTAGTATAGTAACTTGACACTGTTAGTACCAGCTAATATTTTCAAAGATCATGGTGCTCAGTTAATTACGAAAGTCACAGAAACCTATTTTGACTGCCTTTTTCAAAATAGCAGGCCATTTAAATTTTTTAAAAAATCCCACTTGGTTTATGTGGTAAGCATCAGTTAATCTGATTTGTTCTCTGCAGTTCCTTTGGCTTATAGAAATATTAAGAATAATGTCACATTGTCTAAATGTTCTTACCTTTAAATTTTTAATTTAAATTAAATTTAATTTAATTTAAATGAAATTTAATGTTTTTTAAAGTGTAAAAAATTCAATGTTTCACTTGTTTTCTACTTTTTAACTTACTTATAACTTAAAAGTTGTCTATCATAAATGTACTGAAAATTATCTCAGCTTTCAGAATTATTTCCCGTGATGCTTGAATTATTACAAAAGTGCATTGAGTAAAAAATATGTTGAGAATTGTAAACCATCTATTTTTCAGTGCAGAAAGCTTAACCCCTAACTTCTGTTTTCTCATTACTAGATATAATTAAAATACATACCTAGAAATGTCTTGAATGGAAAACATGAGGTAGTAAATGTGCTTAGTATAGTGCCTGGCACGTGGTACTTATTCAACAAATGTTAACTCTTATTCAAGTAGTAGATACAATAATGTCATAATGCCTTTTATATAAATACTTAGAAGTCCAATAAAACTTAAATAGTGTGACTTCTCTTTGTGAGAGAAATTGTTTTACTTGGCAGAGTTTCGGTTTTGGAATCTTCCTTGTAATAGCATGTAACTAATGTGTAATGTGTATCTCATGTAAAATCCATTTTTATATTTAACTAAGGGTCTTTTTTGTATGTTGGATTTTTCCACAGAAAATTATAAATTTGCATTAGCACATACTCATAAAGAGGTAAGACAGTGAATTATAAACAAAATATATTCTATTGCATCTATTACAGAAGTTAAAATATCTAAAGAAAAAGAAAATATATTTCCATTCATTACAAATGGTGACAAGGCTATAAAATAAAACAGCTTCACTTTGCTTTCTGATTTGTTTATATTTACTACTGTTTATCACACTACCACAGTCCAGAAGTTAATTTCAGAAAACCACATGAGTTTGACAGCAAAAGCTTCAGTTTGCTACATGTGATTTTACAGATACATGGGAGAAAGGAGAATCTGAAAAGAAACCATGTGTCCTCTGTATTGGTACGCTGGTAGAGAAAAACTGAGAAAAGGAAGGAGGAAAGATCAAGTCATCTAAGAAGCAAGTCACAGGGAAAAACGTATTTTTAGAACAGTATTTTTTTTTATATTCAATTGTATTGTGAATTATTTCATTCAGGCCATTCCAAATTGAAGTATAGTTTGCCTATTTCTCAGCATAATTAGAAAGCATTTTAAATTGTGAAGGGCATGGTCTTATATTCTTCCTTGGAAAATTTTATTTTAAAGTCTTAAAAATCGATTTTATTATAAGATTAGCCTTTTCAAATACCAAAAAATGTCTCTACAAACTGATTGATAGTGATGAAAGCAGTTCAAGAAGAAAATAGGAGTAGTAGAAATATGTTGGGTTACTGCACAATGGAGACTTTCTCATAATAAGACAGAATAACAGTAGAAAGAGGTTTATTTTGGTGGGAAAAAAACTAGAAAAGTGAAGCAAACTTGCAAACAACACATAAAAATGTGAAAAAAAAAATGACATGTCACATCGATTCAGGCTGGTTATCTTTTGCCTGTTAAGATCTATGGAAAATTAAAATAGCAAGTAAAATTTGATTAGCAAGATGATATGGTAATGCCATACTTTTAAATATTTCATTATGCTTTAAGATACTCAATTTTGACTCACGCATAAGAAAATGTCTTTAACATTGAGAGCATATCGAGGCTTTACACTGAAGTCATGTTTTAACATGCCTTTAAAACCTAAGTTAAAATGCTTAGGGAGAATTGAAAACATGGAGTTGTATGTATGGGTTGGGATCATTGTGTCAATCAAAATTAGGCAAACAATTATTTTTTAAAAATCCAATGATGAAGAAAACATAATTTAATTCTATTACATTGAGGTATACTCTAATTTCTTACACTATTATAAAAAGTTAAGGGTACTTTTAAAGTTTCTTTTATAGGTGTTCTAAGTTTTATTTTAACATGTACAAATGCATGTAAACTATTTTCTTGTTTAGCAAATTTATACAAGCATAAATTTAAGCAATTTCAAAAACAATAGAATGATATATTTTAAGAACTTTTAAAATCATAGAGGTTCATGGTCAAAATAAGATTTCCAGAAACATAATTGTAATTTGCATTTATAATCCAAAGGTTTAATTTTGAAACTTCTCTCTTTGATCACCTTGCCTGTCGTAACTATTGCAACGTACAAAAGGCAAGAACTATTTGAACTGTATTATATGTTGCAGTGTTGGCTTTTGGAATGACCCTACAAGGTCCTCTGCATTAAAAATATCTGGATATCAGCTCCATAGTACCTATACCCTCTTGACACTCCAAAAGCAATTTAATCTTAGTAAACTTTAATAATATCAGTGTGATTCCACTGTCCAAATACTCCCATGGTCCTTTCGTAAGAATTTCTCATAACATTACTAATCATCCTTCAAAGAATTCAGAATACATGGTAAATTACAATAATGTATCTAAGTGAGCAACATACAAACTAAGGTGAGTTATTACAACAGAGAAACCACAATTTGTTGAGCAATAACAATTTGTGTAAAGTATTTCTGCAGATTGTAATTTTCTTCATATGTCCTTTCAAAGCTATGTACTAGCCTGCAGATTACAAACTTGTTTAGGTAATTCTAATTATTTAAAAACATTATTAGTAAGTTATTTCACTTTGGGAAATAGGCATGTAAAAATCAAAATTTTACAGATTTATTTTGAATTCAGTATTGTGCATAGATGAATGATAAATTACTAGGTTTTATACAGGTCTTTGAGATAAGCATGCAAAAATGCTTTCATGTTGAGTTTTAGTTAAATTGTGCTTCTCCTCAAAAATCATCAAAAAACTTGGGCCAATGGTGATTGAGCAAAGCTGCTCTCACTTTCTCCAAGCTCTTGATTTATCAGATCAATCAGTTGTAAAAAGTGAAGACTCAACTTTCTTTTGATAGACAGAAGGAAAGTCTGGGTGGGCAGACACAAATAAACTGTGTATTCATTATCAATGGAGGTACTCTTATCAATTCATTTACTCTTTTGAAATGGCACCTCAGAGCCATACCTCCAGTTATACCAGAAGAGATTCTTTAGAAAGGCTCACAGAAATGAGCCATGGTTCAAACGTAACAATGTTTTTGCATGTGACCAAAAGCGATAGAATAATATTCATCGCTCCTTTTGTTCGTTAGCAGCAATAGCAAATGAATAGATCTTCCATCTTTTCTATCTCAATGTTTTTACGACTGTAATATGTTTTTATTCTCCCAGGTAACTGAGCAATCATTTGAAATATGACTTACTTATTCTTTCAACAAACATTTAGTTACTTTATTTATTTATTTATTTTTTTGAGATGGAATGTCGCTCTGTCACTCAGGCTAGAGTGCAGTGGCACGATCTCGGCTCACTACAACCTCTGCCTCCTGGGTTCAAGTGATTCTCCTGCCTCAGCCTCCTAAGTAGATGGGATTACAGGTGCTCGCCACAGTGCCCAGCTAATTTTTGTATTTTTAGTAGGCATGGGATTTCACCATCTTGGCCAGGCTGGTCTCAAACTCCTGACCTCGTGATCCACCCGCCTCGGCCTCCCAGAGTGCTGGGAATTACAGGCGTGAGCCACCGCACCCTGGCCTAGTGACTTCTTAGTTGGAATAATACTGAGCTAAAGTGTTTGAAGCATGTTTTCACATTTAATATGTGTTATATAATTAAAGTAGAGAAAGGCTTCTATAAAGAAGAAGGATTGAAGACATTTCATTTGTTAACAAAATTACCCCTACTATATGTCTCAATCTGCATGTCTTTTTCTGTTTGCCAATTACAGTTTGTTTTTGCACACCTTAGCTTAGTTACTGAAAGACTCAATCTTCACCTAAAGAAATAGAAGTATTTTCCACATAATTGAGAACTTGTGCCTCTGGACATATATGCGACCTCAGGTCAATGATCATTAAGAGGGTTTCTCCCCTCGTATATAAATAATTTTAGCTGAATTTTGTGTCTTGGGACTCAAATCAACAGATCAAATTTCATTTTCTGGATTAGCCATAGAACTACCTTTTTTTTGTCAGTATCTTCCCCAAAACCTCACTGGGAATTGTTAACTATTATGCGGTATAAAAGGAGAGAAAGGCCAGGCAAGGTGTTTCACACCTGTAATCCCAGCAATTTGTGAGGCCAAAGCGGGTGGATCAGCTGAGGTCGGGAGTACGAGACCAGCCTGGCCAACATGGTGAAATGCTGTCTCTACTAAAAGTACAAAAATTAGCAGGGCATGATGGTGGTGCCTGTAATCACAGCTATTCAGGAGGCTGAGGCAGGATAATCGCTTGAACCTGGGAGGCAGAGGTACAATCTTCAGTGAGCCCAGATTGCACCACTGCACTCCAGCCTGGGCAACAAGAGCGAGACTCCATCTCAAAAAAATAAATAAAATAAAATAATAATAAAAAAAAAAGGGTAGAATGTTGCTGACCATTTCTTGTCAGACAGTTTTTCCCTTTGGTCTCTATTTGACTGCCATTTTCTCTTATACATGATAATTTCCTTCTATTATCGTCTTGGTTCACTCACTATAACAAACGTTTTATGTTTTTGAATTGGGAGTTCCAGTTCTGAGATATCTCTTGTGACATGACACGTGGAATATTACAATGTAGACAAAATTATCTTGGTCTTCTTGCTCATTATTAATAACTGAAATGATGCAAAAAACTAGTGCACTGGGCAATTATATGACATGTATTAGTTAGTTCTTTTTTAAGTTTCTAAAATATGGCTGTTTTAATTACTTTTTTTTAGTTTGGGAAATTTATATTAAGCATTGCAAATAAATAATCACCTTAAAGTCATTTAAATTTATTTTTAAAAAGAATATTTTCTATGCTGTAGAGTAATTAATGCTAATGTAAAACATTAGTAATAATAATAATTAGTAAGCATTTACTGTGCCATGATTATATTAAGTATTTCACATTCACTAACATTTTGTAATTCTGTAAATACTAAGCTAAGTGTTTCACGTGCAGTAATATTTTGTAATTCTTAACACAGATATAGTTTGTGATAATTATTTTAATATTCTTTTTATTTTATTTTATTTTATTCTTGTGTTCTAGCTTGAGACTAGAGAAGATAAGCAGGTGAAACTTGTATGCAGTGGTCTTTTTCTATATAGATTAAAAATGCATTTTTATGTTGATATAAGAAAATAATATTATACTTATCATTAACTTTTGATTCTAAAAAGTGTGGTGTGGTATTTTTACATCAATAATGAAAATAATAATACCTAACATTTATGGAGTAATTACTTGCTATGTGCCAGGTCCTGTGCTAACATTTTTAAAGCCTTAGCTCAATTTGTCATTAAAAAAAATAACAAAATAAAATTTCAAATATTGATTCTTTGTCCATCTTCCTCTTTAGATGATAAACTAAAGCACTGGAAAGTTAAGTGGCTTTCCCTATATTTTACAGTTTCTAAGTGGCACGATATAGTTAGAAATTCTATTTGAATCTAGAGCCCAGAGTCTTTACTAAGAAAAGAAAAACACTTTGGTTCAATGAGTTTTAAGCCTCCACTTTTAACAACGATCATTTTAGGAGTTAATGAATCAAAATTTTCAAAGCCTTCTTGCCTACAGAGATAGCCAAGGGAAACATGGACCAATGAATTCAGTAGAAATCTCCTTTTGATCTGTGTCAGTGGCAGAGGACTGAGCACTGGTCTCTGCATTGGGCTGAATGGGCTGGTGATTGGGTGATAGTTTGAAACTCAATTTAACTACTTAGCTTTTAAAAAATAATTAATAGAAATAAGTAACCTCAAAGTGACCATAGTGCAGGCCAAACACTGAAGCTATTATCAGACACATAGTTCATAAAGGAAGATATTCAGCGTTTGAGCATATCTTTAAACACAAAATTTAGAGATACTAAAAATTCATAAATGTGGCTTTTATTCCTTGTCTACTGCCTTCTAATAAATAAGCCATTACTTTAGAAGGTTAGATTTCACAGATTTATTTGGTTAGCCTACGTAGTTAAATAGAGGTGGCTATGATAAGCTTTTTTGCAGTGCCCCACATCAGACCTTATATCTCTAACTACCTTTCAGTTTATCTGGAACTGATGGCTATTAACATATTTATTTTATAAATGGATCAACAACTGTTTAACAATATTAAGTAGTTGCCCAAAATCATACAGTTACCAAATCAATGAAGTTTAAATCCAACTTAGGATTGTGGCAAAAATATCAATGTTTCCATTTAGTGAATGGGCCAGTAAATCAACCATCAGATTCTGCTTGAAAGCTACTACTGTGAGGCAGAAGGATGTGCGTGATAAATAAGATTCATGAGTCCTCTGTAAAGGATTCAAATGCATGAATATCTTGGAATTAGTCTGGTTTCATCACTGTGAATAAACCAGTTTACAAAACTTTTTTACTTCATCTTAAAATGGCTTAAATCCTAAAGCGTAGAAGAGAGCTAGAACATTTACCCCCTTTCCCTGCCTTTTTAGCTTTCTTTGTTTTATGATCAGAAATTTTCATTATATCATAAAAGTTTCACAAAACTTGTTTTAAAGTTCCTATATTTTGAATTCCAAAAAAAAGAGTTTTTAAATAATTATTGCAAAAAAAGTGCTTGGATTATATGATTCTATAAGAAGTCTGAGAGAAAGGATGTGTTGAGTCTTTGGAGATTTTATGTTTTAATTATTATTTTAATTTGCTTTCAATTTACATGTTTCTATCTTTAAAAAAATTTGTTCT
Organism: Pongo pygmaeus; assembly: GCF_028885625.2. NCBI lineage: Eukaryota > Metazoa > Chordata > Mammalia > Primates > Hominidae > Pongo > Pongo pygmaeus. The sequence goes on from NC_072377.2 coordinate 30,034,942, forward strand.
AAAGAGATTGTTTAATAATTTCATTTTTGACTCATGTTTTCCTACAAATTTTAATAATTTCATTTTTGACTCATGTTTTCCTACAAATTTTAATAATTTCATTTTTGACTCGTGTTTTCCTACAAATTTTAATAATTTCATTTTTGACTCGTGTTTTCCTACAAATTTTAATAATTTCATTTTTGACTCGTGTTTTCCTACAAATTTTAATAATTTCATTTTTGACTCGTGTTTTCCTACAAATTTTAATGATTTCATTTTTGACTCGTGTTTTCCTACAAATTTTAATGATTTCATTTTTGACTCGTGTTTTCCTACAAATTTTAATAATTTCATTTTTGACTCGTGTTTTCCTACAAATTTTCATAATTTCATTTTTGACTCGTGTTTTCCTACAAATTTTAATAATTTCATTTTTGACTCGTGTTTTCCTACAAATTTTAATAATTTCATTTTTGACTCGTGTTTTCCTACAAATTTTAATAATTTCATTTTTGACTCGTGTTTTCCTACAAATTTTAATAATTTCATTTTTGACTCGTGTTTTCCTACAAATTTTAATAATTTCATTTTTGACTCATGTTTTCCTACAAATTTTAATAATTTCATTTTTGACTCATGTTTTCCTACAAATTTTAGATGCATGAACGGAGAGCAAGAGACAAGGTGAGGAAACAATCAACTTGCTTACACAGACAATAAAAAGTAGATAAAAGCAGATTATGAAAAATGGGATTTTATTGTGTAGAAAAAGGGTAATTGTCAGCCCAGTCACTGATGAATTGATTCATTTGTTTTTACCTGATGGTATGAAATAGAGTTGTCATCAAATTTTATATATTACTTCTACGCATTAAGCACTTTTGCAGATAGCATTACCTTATTCAAGTCTCACCCCAACACTGACTTATTTTCTAACTGTGGAAATTGAAGTTCAAAATAAAAATTAGCAACTTAGCCTAAGAAGGATAGCTGGGAAATTGTAGAGCTTGGACAATCCTGGAGGCTATCGAACATATCATACTCTGTCTGTTCAACCATTCATGTATGAAGTGTATCTGAATCAAAAAGCTGTTGTTTCGGAGAAGAATGCAAAGTGAGATGGATGAAGAAATATTGTAAGGAAGGGGTCCGAAGCTGTAATACAGTTTTATTTTATAAGTATCTGTGAAAAATAGAGGAAAATGTGTATTATGAATGTTACTTTTCAAGCAAAAATGTACAGTACAAACTTTCAAGTATAGGAACAAACACAAGAATATCCCTATTTCTAGAAGAACCTTACTTCATATCAAATGTGCTGCACATTTTATAAAAATGGTTTTTCATTCTTAATAAAAAATAATGTCATAGTTCTAGTTTATATATAACATATTACATAAGGCAGAATGTTGTGACTGATTCAGGCCTCCTGATTCCTTTTCCCATCCATACAGATTCATACATTAGGCCATTTAATTTTTGCAAATCAAATGTCTCAAATTTCACAGTTCATTTTCAAGTTAAAAAATTACTGATGTGTTTTCTATTTCCTCATGAATAGATTTGTGTTGTTACCTTTTTTGTGCACTAATGAATCATTTTTTGACACATTCCAATGTTTTTTTTCTCACATGCCTTTCCTCATTTCAGTTCTAAATAATGAAATCATCACTGACCCCATTGGCATTCATCTCCACTCTGATTTGTGTGAAGACCTCTTAGATTGAAGTTTTACACTGTCAACAACTAGAGGGGCTTGCTGTGATCTTGTCATAGTCTATTTGTTTTATATTTCTTCTCTTTTCCCTTCACTTATTCCTTTAATCTAATTTCATGTGAAAATATAGTTAGTGGGCTGCTTTTACTTATTTTTCTGGATCATCAATAGAAATATTAACCCTGATAAAAATAAATATAGTATAGGCCTCCACACCACCCTACTAGATACTTACCTTCATTAGTTTATTATATATCATCACCCATTTTCAAAATCTGCCAGTTATTTTTATAATGTGTGTGCATGTTTTACTCTAAGAACCTCCTATTGATTTTACTCTTAAGGTTTAAGCTCTTCTATAATTTGATGTAAATATAAGAAGGGGAAAAAGTAGTTGTTATTTTTTGTGATCAGACTTGACTTCTAGGACTGAGAAGCTGTTGTCCTTACTACATGAGATGGGTTTTTAGAAGAGTATAAAATAGTTTAACTTTGTGTCAAATGTATTTATCATGTGCCTATTATCAGGATTCCATTTTCATGGGTATTCTTTACTTAAAACTCAAGTGCTTTTTAATACTTTAAATATGTAAGATTGATATAAAATGTCAATAGATTCTTTTTTGCAAAAAGATCTTTAGAAGCCATTACTGGTAAATTGCTAAATTCTAATTGAATGAAAAATTTTTATGACAATTTTATCATACAAATAATATATTTATTGTTCTTTTAGTGCACATTATCTGGTATATTACAGGTCTGTTGTCAATGTCTGTAGATGGTTTGAATTTTTTTAAAAAGTGGTAAGTGCCAAGTTTTAATGTCGTTCCTCAAGTTGTAGAAAATGACCATTGAAAATTAATTTCTATTTAATAATTGAGCAATAATACAATTTTGGAGTTAGAAATAATCATTAAGATTTAATTGACACTAAAGCTTTTGCATATGCTTTGCAGAAGAGCAAAGTGATATACAACAGAAAAGTGAGAAGATTAGAAGAGATTTAAGCTCCATCTTAGACTATAACTCAGCTCTTCAGAGATCCAGAACTCTGAAATGCCACACTCAAATTATTAAAGCAGAAATGGCTGTATATTACTTTTCTATTGCTGCATTACAGAAAACTACAAACTAGGAGGTTTAAAACAACCTGCTTTTATTATATCTCACAATTCCCCTGGGTCAGGAGTGTGGACATGGCATACATAACTGCTCAGGGTCTCAGAAGGCTGCAGTGAGGCTGTAAGCAGACAACATTCCCATCCAGAGGCTCAACTAGGGGAGAGACTTCCAACATCATTCAGGTTGTTGGCAGGAGTCATTTCCTTGTGAATATTTGCCTGAGGGCTTGCTATTGGCACTGTGCTGGGGACCACCCTCAGGTTTTAAAAGGTGCTTAAATCTCCTGGAGGCCACCTGCAATTCTTTAGCATGTGGACCTCTTTGGTTAGACTGCTTACAATCAAGGCAAAAAGGTCAATATTTCACCTCAGGGAGGTTCCTAGTCCCTCTTTTAAAAGTGTTCTCCTGATTAAGTCAGTCTATCACAAAATAATCTACATTTAATTACATCTGCAAAACCTCATCACCTTTGTCATCTCTGTTAGCTAGAAGCAAGTTACAGACCCATCTCCACTCAATGGAAGTGACTATAAAAGGTGTGAGTGCCAGGGCATGGGGAGCATGAGGAACCCTAAGATGTGTCTACTACAGCTTGCTGCCATAATTCCAACTAGCAATTTATTGAAATTCTGCTATGTATATGAGATATAGAAAGCATAACTGAACTTTAAACTTTTCCTGAATAATTCAAGAATCCTGCCTGACTCTCCACATTCTGTACTTTTTCTCAAAGTTTAAACTAAATCAACTTTACTATCTCATCTCTTCTTTGTCTTCAGATTTTTCGAATATCTATTACTCTTTCCCTTCTCTCTCTCTCTCTCTCATTACTCCCATCAGCACCCAAATATATGGTAGATAAGCTCTGTTCAATACAAATATAATACAAGCTTCACAGGCAAATCACATATGTAATCACATTAAAGGTAAAAAGGAACATGTGATATCAATTTGCAGAATATATTTTAACTCAACATATAAAAATATAATCTTGACATCTACTATATATAAACAATTCTTAGAAAACTATTTACTTTTTTTCTTCTTACTAAGTCTTCAAAATCTGGTGTGCATTTTACACTTACAGCACATCTCAATGTGTAGTGCTCAATAGGCGCATGTGAAATAGTGCCTACCTTATTGACAATGTAGCTCTCTTTTATTAAAAACATTAAATTGTAACAGTCACATCAGGAAGATGGTGTAATAGATGGTGACCTGCTTATAACCCTCCACAACAACAAGAATTCCACAATCACTCACAGACAAAAGTCTCTCTTTGGGAGGCTTGGGATTCATGTAGGAGGCTATAAAACTCTGGTGGAGCCCAACACCTTGGAAGGTTTTTTGAGAGTGTGCACCAGGACCTGTGTTGCTGATCTGCTGAACCTGCTCCCAGATACAAGCCCAGAAACAACTTCATTCCCAAGGTCCTTATCTATAGCCCCACCTGGTCTGGAATTTTCAAACCTAACCATCTATCAGGGGTCCAGGAGGAATTGTGCCCACTAGTGCCTCAGTGAATAGGCTCATATGCCTGCTGATGTCAGTCTCAGCAGTAAACATGAAAGTTACTATGTGGGTTGGCTCCAGTCTTTCTCAGCTGAAGTCTCAGCTCAGAACTGCTTACACAGGAACCCAGAGAAAGATACACTATATCTCACAGTCCAGAAGTCTTAGCCTCTGTGTCATGCTCACCAACCTTCAGCCCACAGCTGATCCTGAGGGTACCCAGTCTCGATTCCAGCCCATGTCATTGCAGTTGAGGACTTATTCAGCCTTTGTGGGAATCTGTTGTGAGATGTGTTTATCTGATACACCAAGACAAGCTTTCAGACTTGAATCCCTGGCCAGTTTTCCCATGTAGCCTAGGTAAACTTCTTGAATTCCCTCCAGGTCTGTACAGGCCAGAAGGCTGCACCAACCTCAGAGCCCTTGAGAGACTTTCAGAAAACCTGAGTTTATGTTTAGTCTAGTGCTGCGATGGTTGCAGTGGTTGCAGTCTCAGGAAACACAATAGTCAGTCTGCTTAGGATCTCTGGAAGGCCTTGGAAAAAAGATGAACACAAAGCCAGACCACAAAGCCAGGAATAAATACCTAATTCCTCAATGCACAGACATTGTTGCACACCCACAAGCATCAAGAATATTCAGGGAAATATGACCTCATCAAATGAACAAAATAATGCATTAGATACCCACTTTAAAGTGAGGAAGACGTGTGATCTTTCAGATAAAGAATTCAAAATAGTTATTTTGAGGAAGCTCAACAAGCTTCAAGAAAACACAAGAAAACTATAGAGGAATTTATCAGAAAATTTTGACAGAGAGATTGAAATACTACAAATCAGAAATCCTAGATGCAAAAAATACAATAAAAATTAAAAGTTCAGTAGAGAGCATCAACAACAGAATTGATCAAACAGGATAAGGAATCAATGAGCCTGAAGAAAGGCTATTTTAAAGTACACAGTTGGGATAAAAAAATAATAAAAAATGAAGAAAGAATATAAGATCTATGAGACAATGTCATAAGGGCAAAATTTTGGTTATTGGGCTTCAAGAGGGAATCAAGAAAGACAAAGAAGTATAAAGCTTCTTGAAAGACACAATAAGAGAAGGTTCCAAACCTAGAGAAAAATATAAACAGCCAGTACAGAAAGGTCAACTCTTAACAATCGGATTCAACCTAAATATTAATACCCTGACTAATGATCAAACTTGTAAAAGTCAAAGACAAAGAAGATTTTAAAGCAGAAAGAGAAAAGAAGGAGATACCATCTAAGGAAGATCCAATATACCTGGCAGCAGACTTCTCAGCAGAAATCTTGCAGGCCAGGAAGAAGGGAAAAAATATATTGAGTGTTAATATTGCTTAGCAAGAATACTGTACCTAGCAAAGCTATCCTTCAGAAATGAAAGAAATAACAACTTTCCTAGACAAATAAAAGCTGAGGAAATTAATCAGTATGAAATCTGCCCAAATAAAAATGCCAAAGAGAGCTTTAAAACAAAAACAAAAGACTGTTAATATAATTTCATTTCCAATATTGTAATGCTGATGTGTAAATAAATAGATATGAAGACTAGAAGATGAAACTGTTTAAAACAGTAACTACAATAACTTGTTAAAAGACAGGTACTGTAAAAAAATCTGTGACCAAAAATTCAAAATGTGGAGGGGAAATAAAGTTAACATATACAGCTTCATTTATTTTTAATTTTTTGGCAACCAAGGTTAATTTATCAGCTTAAAATAAATTGTTATAACTACGAAATGTTTTTGTAAGCTTCATGGCAACTGCAAAGCAGGAACCTGTAATAGATACACTAAAAATTAAAAGCAAGGAATGCAAATACACTACCAACCATAAATAAAGCATAAAAAGAAGAAGAAAGGACTGCAAAACAATTAGAAAACAAGCAACAAAATGGCAGTAGTTAGCCCTTATCTATTAATACGTACTTTGAATGTCAACGATTAAATTCTCCAATTAAAAGACATAGAGTAGTTGAATAGATTAAAAAACAAACAAATAAAGAAATCTAACTGTATGGTGCCTATGAGAAACTCACTTTACCTGTAAAGACACACATAGACTAAGGTGAAAGGATAGAAAAAAAAAATATTGCAGGCAAATGGAAACCAAAAAACTGTAGGAAGAGCTACACTTATATCAAATAAAACAGACTTCAAGCTAACAAAAACAAAAAGAGAAAAAGAAGGCCAATATATAATAATAAAGTAGTTAATAGAGCAAGAGGTTATAACAATTATATGAGGTTATAACAATTCTATATATATGTACACACACACATATATATGCATATATATATGTATATAATTATATGCATCCAACTTTAGGACACCTAAATATATAAAGCAAATTGCAATATTCCCAAGGGGAGAGATAGGACTTTAATATCCCACTTTCAGCAATAGATAGATCATCCAGACAGAAAATCAACAAAGAAACATTAGAGCTATACCACACTCTAGACTAAATGGACCTAAAAAACATTTACAGAACATTCTTCTCACATTCTTCTCAACATCACATGGGCATTTTCTAGGATAGATCATGTATTAGGCCACAAGACTAATCTTAAAATATTTTTAAATAAAAATTATATCAAATAGAATTTCTGACAAAAGTAGAATAAAACCAAAAATTAATAACAGGAAAACTTTTTAAAATGTACAAATACATGGAAATTAAACATTAGGCTCTTGAACTAATCAGCTAATGAGTTGATGAAAAAAATAAAAACAAAATTAAGAAATTTTTGAGACAAATGAAAATAGAAACACATATCCAAACATATGGGATAAAGCTAAAGCATTTCTAAGAGGGTAGTTTATAGCCATAAACACTGAGATCAAAAAACTATAAAGATATTGCATCTGCAGGAACTACTAAAACAAGAAAAACCAAACCCAAAATTAGTGGAATAAAGTAAGTACTCAAGATAAGAGTAGAAATAAATGAAATAGACATTAAAAAACAATCCAGAAAAATGAAAAAAACAGAGTTGGGTTTTTGAAAATGTAAATAAAACCAATAAATCATTAGCCAGACTAACCAAGAACAAACAAAAATAAATAAATAAATATTATAAGAAATGAAAAAAGTGAGACATTACAACTGATACTACAAAAATAAAAAGGATCATTGGAGACTATTATAAACACATATATGCTAATAAATATAACAACTTAGAAAAAAATAGATTAATTCCTAGACACCGAAAATCTACCAAAGTTGAATCATTCAGAAGAGGAAAATTTGTACAGACCTATGATGAATAACAAAAAGTTATTTTTTAATTAAATGTCCCACATTTAATCAGTAACAAAAAGTTTCCCAACATACAAAAGCTCAAGAACCAATGGTTTCACTGCTGAATTCTATCAAACCTTTAAATAACTAATATCAATTCCACATAAAAATTCTGTAGCATTTCTGTATGCCACTAGCAAACCACATGAAAAGGAAATTATGTAAGCTATTCCATTTCTAATAGTTACAAAAAATATACCTAGGAATAAATTAAACAAAGGAGTTGAAAGATCTCTACAATGAAAACTATAAAATACTGATGAGACAAATTGAGGAGGACACAAATAATTAAAAATATCTTTCATGTTCATAAATTGGGGAAATTAGTATTGTAAAAATGTTTGTACTACACAAAGCTATCTACATATTCAATGCAATCCTTATCAAAATACCACTGACATTTTGCAAAGAAAAATAATTTTTAAAAATTCTAAATTATGTATGAAACCACAGAAGAACCTGAATGGCACAAACAACCTAAACAAAAAGAACAAAGTTAGAAGCATAACATGATCTGACTTCAAAATATATTACAAAACAATAGTAACCCAAACAGCGTGGTACTGGCATTAAAATAGACACATAGACCAATGGAACAGAATAGAGATTCCAGCACTAAATTTACAGATTTTTATTCAACTCTGATTTTTGACAAAGGCATTAAAAACACATACTTGGGAAATAACAGTGTATTTAATGGTTCTGGGAAACTCAATACATGCAGAACAATAAAACTAGGCCCCTCTTATTGTTTACAAAAGTCAACTAAAATGAATTAAATAACTAAATGTAAGTTCACATACTATGAAATTACTCAGAAGAAAACATGGTGGAAATGCCTCATGACATTGGCTTGGGCAATGATTTTTTTAATAACAACTCAAAAAAAAAAAAGGCAACAAAAGCAAAAATAGGCAAATAGAATTACATATAACTAAAAACCTTCTACATGGCAAAGGAAACTGTCAAGAGTTTCAAGACAATTTGCACCATTGAACCTACACATCTGTCCACGTGTGAATACCCAGAACATATAAGAAACTCGAACCATTCAATAGTAATTTTTTAAAAAAATTGAATAATTTTATTAAATAATGGACAAAACACCTAAATAGACATTTATCAAGGAAAATATACAAATGGCCAGCAGGCATATGAAAATATGCAATATATTCAGTGTCGCTAATCATCAGGAAAATGCAAATCAAAATCACAATGTAGCTCACCTCAGTTAGAATAAATTTTATCAAAAAGACAAAAAAAAAGCTGGTAAGTTTGTGGAGATAAGAGAACTCTTACACACTGTTGGTGGGAATTAAATTAACACAGCTATTATGGGCAACAATACAGAAGTTCCTCAAAAATTAACAATAGAACTACCATATCATCAAGCAAGTTCCCTACAGGGTATACATCCAAAAAAAGGATGTGAGTATGTCAAGGAGATATCAGTACTTCCATGTTTATTTCAACACTATTCACAATAGATAAAATATAGAATCAACAAAAGTGCCCATGAATGGATGAATAAATTTCAAAAATGTAGTATGTATACACAATTGAATACTATTTACTCATAAAAAGAATGAAATCTTGTCATTTGTGACAAGATAGGGATAGTATATTAAATGAAATAAGCAAAACACAGAAGAACAAACTCCTCATGATCTCACTGATATGTGGAATATCAAAAAATGACCTTATAGAAGGTTATTATAGAAGTAGAGAGTAGAGTAGTGGTTATCAGGGCTGAAAAGCAATGGAGGGGCTAGTTGGTCAATTGGGACAAAGTTACAGTTAGATGGAATAAGTTTTGATGTTTGCAATACATCGAATATGGTGAACAATAATGTATTGTATATTTCAAAGTAGCTAGATGAGGGGTTTTGAATATTCTTATCACAAATAAATTCTAAATGTTTATGGTGATATATGCTAATTACCCCAATGTGGTCATTATGTATTGTATATATGCATGGAAGCATCACACAGTACCCCATAAATATGTTCAATTATTATGTGTCAATTAAAAATAACATATATCTAAATAATAAAAACAATAAAACACAAAACAAAAATAGCATTAAAAATCCCTCCCCAGCTATGATCTTTGTGATTGATTCTCTTTTACTATTCTACAAAATGTTTTTTAAAAACAGCTTCTATATCCTAACCTATAATTATTCTTTCACACTTTCTCAGCTGGCTTCTACACTTAAAACTTCATCATTACTTGTATTGTTCCATTTTCACACTGAAACTGGATAATTTATTTAAAAAAGAGGTTTCGTTGACTCAGTTTTACATAGCTGAGGAAGCCTCAGGAAACTTACAATTATGGTGGAAGATGAAGGGGAAGCAGGCACCTTCTCGACAAGTTGTCAGGAGAGAGAGAGAGCATGAGCAAAGGGGAACTGCCACTCTTTTAAGACCATCTGATCTCATGAGAATTCACTCACTATCATGAGAACAGCATGGGGAAACTGCCCCTATAATCCAGTCACCTCCCACCAGGTCCCTCTCTCAACACATGGAGATTATAATTCATGATGGGATTTGGGAAGGGACACAGCCAAACCACGTCATCTCTGTTTTGCTAAAATTGCTATGTTGCTAACTGAAATGGAACTTTTAATGAGAATTCTCTTCAATTTGACACACAGTTGATATCTTATTTCCTCTTTTCCCTTTAAATAATGTGGCACCGTTTGTGCCCAGTTTATCTCTACATCTCTGATATCATATTAATCCTGTCCTTTTTAATATTTAACAAGCTAGGTCTAAAATGAAACTCTTATTCTTGTCTAAAACTGGATCTTTTCAAAATGTTTTCCACAGCAGTAAATGGGATCACTACTGTCCCCCAAATTTGCATAATCATGTCATTTTCCTGCTCTTCTAAACACACAGACACACACATGAAGGTACCTTAAAAAGTCTGTGGAAAATGGAATTAAAGTAAAAAATACATAAATGTTATTTTTCAATAAATTCCTTCAAGTTCAAGACACTTTTGTAAGTGATGATACCAGCTCTTTAGTCCGTACCAAAAGACCTGAGAGTCCTGGGAATTTAAACATGAAAATACAGTGTTTTTTACACAATTAAGGAAAATGGGTGGTCTTCATAGAATTTTTTAAGATTAGGAAACAAAAGAAAAGTCAGAAGAAGGCAAATCAGAACTGCAAGGTGGAAGTAGCCTAATATTTTCCATCAAAACTCTAAAATAACTGCCCTTGTTTGATGGGAGGAATGAGAAAGAGCATTGTCCTGGTGGAAAAGACTCTCTGGTAAAACTTTCCTGATTGTTTTCCTGCTAAATCGTTGGTTAACATTCTCAAAACACTTTCATAATGAACAGATATTATTGTTCTTTGGAGCTCCAGCAAGTCAACCAACAAAATGCTTTGAGTGTCCCAAAAAACTGTTGCCATGAACTATGTTCTTGACCAGTCCACATTTGCTTTGACTGGACCACTTACACCTCTTGGTAGCCATTGCTTTGGATGTGCTTTCTCTTCAGAATCATACTGATAAAGCCATGTTTCATCCCCTGTTGCACTTCTTTAAAAAATTGCTTCAGAATCTTAATCTCACTTGTTTAAAACTTTCGTTGAAAACTCTTCTTTTTTTCTGAAGCTGATATGGGCACAAAAGTTTGGGCACCGATCGAATAGCAAGTTTGTTCAACTCTAATTTTTCGGTCACAGTTGTGTAAGCTGGACCAATTGAGATAACTATAACGATGGCTACTGTTTCCATTGTTAATCACCATTGCCTTTCAATTAGGTCACAAACAATATTTTTTTTCCTTGAAAATTGATATAAATTATCTGCCGCTGTGGGATTTATCTTCAACACCCTGTCTTAAAATGAGTTATCTATTTGTAAACTGTTGATTTCTTTTGAGTACTTTCCCTATAAACTTTGTACAAAGCATCGATGATTTCACCATTCTTCCCCCCAATCTTCATAATAAGTTTGACTTTTGTTGTTGCTTCAATTTAGCACAATTCATGTTGCTCTAGTAGGGGCTTTTTTCAAACTGATGTCTTTTCCATTTTAGTGTCTGAAACTAGATCCTGTTGAGATGTAACAAATTAGTATAATTTAGTGTCAAAAAAGTTGAAAGTCATGCATAGATTTTTAAATATAACATACATTTTCCATTAATATTTTGAAGACCTATCATGCATATATAGTACATATACATAGTTATATATGTAAATAAATACAAATTCCAGAAGCACTTACTGACCTTCAACTATTTGTCAAGCAGTATTTTAGAGAGTAAAAGGAACAGTTTAGGACTGCTGAGGACAGCTTTTATATGCATGTGCTGAAAAGAACAAGATAAAATAAATATATAATAATTAATATATCATAGTGATATATAATGATGTAATGATATGAAATAACAGGCAATAAAAAATAGAAAATTGGGACTACATTAAATTAAAAGGCTTTTACTTAGCAAAGGGAATGTATGGTTTGGCTCTGTGCCCATCCACATCTCATCTTGAATTCCCACATATTGTGGGAGGGACGTGGTGGGAGGTAATTGAATCATAGAGGCAGGTCTTTCCCATGTTGTTGTAATAGTGAGTAAGTCTCCTGAGATCTGATGGTTATATAAGGGGGAGTTCCTCTGCACAAGCTCTCTGACTGCTGCCATCCATGTAAGATTTAACTTTCTTCTCCTTGCTTTTCACCTTCTGCCATGATTGTGAGGCTCCCCAGCCACGTGGAACTGTAAGTTCAACAAACCTCTTTTTTTTTTTTTTTGTAAATGACCCAGTTTCGGGTATGTCTTTATCAGCAGCTTGAAAATGGACTAATACAGTAAATTAAACTGGTAGAGTAAAACCAGTAGAGTGGGGTGTGGCTGGAAAGATACTTGAAAATGTGGAAGTGACTTTGAAACTGGGAAACAGGGAGAGGTTGGAACAGTTTGTAGGGCTCAGAAGAAGACAGGAAAATGTGGGGAAGTTTGGAACTCCATAAAGACTTGTTGAATGGCTTTGACCAAAGGGCTGATAATGATATGGACAACGAAATCCAGGCCGAGGTGGTCTCAAATGAAGATGAGGAACGTGTTGAGAACTGTAGCCAAGTCAACACTTGTTATGTTTCAGCAAAGAGACTGGTGACATTTTGTCCCTGCCTTAGAGATTGGTGGAAATTTGAACTTGAGAGAGATGATTTAGGGTATCTGGTAGAAGAAGTTTCTAAGCAGCAAATCATTCAAGAAGTGACTTTGGTGCTATTAAAGGTATTCAGGTTCATAAGGGAAGCAGAGCATAAGAGTTTGGATAATTTGCAGCCTGACAATGCAATAGAAAGAAAATCCCATTTTCTGAGGAGAAATTGAGAAATTGGAGCCTACTGCAGAAATTTGCATAAATAACAAGGAGCTGAATATTAATCTCCAAGACAGTGGAGAAAATGTCTCCTGGGCATGTCAGAGGTTTTCATGGCAGCCCCTCCAACCACAGGCCCTGAGAAAATGTCTCCTGGGCATGTCAGAGGTTTTCACAGCAGCCCCTCCAACCACAGGCCCTGAGGCCTAGGAGGCAAAGGTGGTTTTGTGGGCTGGGCCCACGGTCCCTGTGCTGTGTGCAGCCGAGAGACTTGGTGCTCTGCATCCCAGCCACTCCAGCTGTGGCTGAAAGGTGCCAATGTAGAGCTTGGGCCGTGACTTCAGAGGTTGCAAGTCTCAAACCTTGGCAGCTTCCATGTGGTGTTGAGCCTGCCAGTGCACAGAATTCAAGAATTGGGGTTTGGGAACCCCTGCCTAGATTTCAGAGGATGTATGGAAATGCCTGGATGTCCAGGCAGAAGTTTGCTGCAGTGGTGGGACTGTCATGGAGAACCTCTGTTAGGGCAGTGGGGAAGGGAAATGTGGGGTCAGAGCCACCACACAGAGTCCCTAGCGGAGCTGTGAGGAGAGGGCCACCATCCTCCAGACTCCAGAATGGTAGATCCACCTACAGCATGCACTGTGAGCCTGGGAAAGCTGCGGAAACTCAACACCAGCCTGTAAAAGCAGCTGGGAGGGAGGGTGTCTCCTGCAAAGCCACAAGGTGGAGCTGCCCAAGACCATGGGAACCCACCTCTTGCATCAGTGTGACGTTTATCTGAGATGTGGGAGTCAAAGGAGATTATTTTGGAGCTTTAAGATTTGACTGCCCTACTGGATTTCTGACTTGCATGGGGCCTGAAGCCCCTTTATTTTGGCCTATTTCTCCCATTTGGAATGGCTGTATTTACCCAATGCCTGTACCCCCATTGTATCTAGGAAGTAACTAACATGCCTTTTATTTTACAGGCTCATAGTCAGAGGACACTTGCCTTGTCTCAGATGAGACTTTGGACTGTGGACTTTTGCGATAATGCTGATGAGTTAAGACTTTGGGGGACCAGTGGGAAAGCATGATTGGTTTTGAAATGTGGGGACATGAGATTTGGGAGGGGCTGGGGTGGAATGATATGATTTGGCTGTGTCCCAGTCCAAATTTCATCTTGAATTTCCACATGTTGTGGGAGGGATGTGTAGTGGGACAGACCTGGTGGGAGGTAATTGAATCATGGGGGCAGGTCTTTCCCATGCTGTTCTCATGACAGTGAATAAGTTTCACAAAATCTGATGATTCTATAAGGGGGAGTTTCCCTGCACAAGCTCTCTCTTTCCCTGCCACCATCCATGTAAGACGTGACTTGTTCCTCCTTGCCTTTCACCTTATGCCATGATTGTGAGCGCCCCCTCCCAGCCACGTGGAATTGTAAGTCCCATAAAGACCCCCCCCTTTTTTTTTTTTTTGTAAATTGCCCAATCTCAGGTATGTCTTTATCAGCAGTGGAAAATAGACTAATAAAGGGAAAAATTGACAAAGTAAAGACGCAATTTGCAAAGTGAGAAGAAATATTTTTAAACTATTCATCTGACAAGGGACAAACATTTAGAATATACTAGGAATTCAAATAACTGAATAGCAAAGAAACCAAATAATATTAATAAGTGAGCAAAGGATTTGAATAGACATTTCTCAAGAAAAAGACATATGGGTGGCCAACATATAATAAAAAATGCTCCACATCACTAATCAGCAGGGATACACAAATTGAAACTGCAATGAGAAATTGAAATATTCCAGTATTTGTAGATATGTGGCATTATTTCTGAGGGCTCTGTTCTGTTCCATTGATCTATATCTCTGTTTTGGTACCAGTACCATGCTGTTTTGGTTACTATAGCCTTGTAGTATAGTTTGAAGTCAGGTAGTGTGATGCCTCCAGCTTTGTTCTTTTGGCTTAGGATTGACTTGGCGATGCGGGCTCTTTTTTGGTTCCATATGAACTTTAAAGTAGTTTTTTCCAATTCTGTGAAGAAAGTCATTGGTAGCTTGATGGGGATGGCATTGAATCTGTAAATTACCTTGGGAAGGATGGCCATTTTCATGATATTGATTCTTGCTACCCATGAGCATGGATGAAATTGGAAATCATCATTCTCAGTAAACTATCGCAAGAACAAAAAACCAAACACCGCATATTCTCACTCATAGGTGGGAATTGAACAATGAGAACACATGGACACAGGAAGGGGAACATCACACTTCAGGGACTGTTGTGGGGTGGGGGGAGGGGGGAGGGATAGCATTGGGAGATATACCTAATGCTAGATGACAAGTTGGTGGGTGCAGCGCACCAGCATGGCACATGTATACATATGTAACTTACCTGCACATTGTGCACATGTACCATAAAACCTAAAGTATAATAATAATAATAATAATAATAAAAGAAAAAAAAATAAAAATAAAAATATTGTAACAGTTTATACACCCAAAAAAAAAAAAAAAGAAATATTCCAGTATTGAAATAATATTAGTCTGTATCCCATTAATGTGTTTAATTATTATATATTATTATAGGTTGATTAAAAATTGAAGGAAAGAATAAGATATCATTAGTAGAGTGATTACAAATTGTAACTATTATATATAGTTTTGTCAATCAGTCCAAAATATCTGTGTATATGTTTGTGTGTATACCACATTTAATACATATGTGATACAAATTCAAAGGTAGGTGTGTATGTATATATGTATGGGTTTACAACTAATTTATGTATTTAATACTAATTTATTTCCCACTCTAACTATATGAGATAAAATTTTCTACATTTATGGAAAGTTAATGTTTTAAGTTAAAAGTGACTTTCACAAAGTCACATTTTTGTAAATGACACAGCCTGGATTCAAGGAGCCATCTGACTCAATAGCATAACAAAGGTAAGGTAATAAGACAAAGGTTGGGTAATGAGAACAATCTTCATCTGAGTGCAGAAACTAAGGAGATGCATTATCTGTATATATTTTTGAATTTTAACTTTTATTTTAGTTTCAGGTGCTACATATGCAGGTTTGTTACACGGGTGTGCCGTGTGATGCTGAGGTCTGCAGTATCATTGATCCCGTCACACAGATAGTAAGCATAGTACACAATAGGTAGTTTTTCAATCCTAGTCCATTTTCCTTTCTCTCCTTGTAGTTTCCAGTGTCTATTCCCACTTCTATGTCCATGCCTACCTAGTGTTTAGCTCCCACGTCTCAGTGAGAACATGCTATATTTGGCTTTCTGTTGCTGTGTTTACTTGCTTAGGATAATGGCCTCCAGCTGCATCCATGTTGTTGCAAATACTTAAGTTAGTTATTTTTTAATGGATGTGTAGTATTCTATAGTTTATATATACCACATTTTCTTTATCCAAACCATCCCTGATGGGCACCTAGGTGGATTCAATGTCTGCTATTGTGAATAGTGTTGTGATGAACACAATTTATATGTCTTTTGGGTAGAATGACTTATTTTCCTTTGGATGCATACCCTGTAATGACAATGCTGGGTCAAATGATAGTTCTATTTTCATTTCTTTTGGGAATCTTCAAAATGCTTTTCACAGTGGCTGAACTAATTTACGTTCCCACCAACAGTGTATGAGCATTTCCATTTCTCTGCAGCCTTGCAAACATCTGTTATTTTTTTGTCTTTATGATAGTAGCCATTCTGATTGCTATGAGATGGTATCTCCCTGTGGTTTTGATTTGTATTTCTCTGATTAAGAATGTGGAGCATTTTTTTCATATATTCTTTGCTGCTTGCATGTCCTTTTTTCTTTTTTTCTTTTTTTTTTTTTACAAATTTTTTGTTCAGGTCCTTTGCCCCTTTTTAATGAGGTTATTCATGTTTTGCAAGGCCAATGTGTAGAATGGTATTTCCTATGTTATCTTCTAGGATTTTTATAATTTTAGATCTTACCATTATATCTTTCATTCATATTAAAGAATAAAATCTGTATATAAAAAAGTTTGTGTATGGTAAAATTGAGGGGTCCAGTTAATTTCTTCTGCATATGGCTAGTCAGTATCCCAGCACCATTTATTAAATAGGGAGTTTTTTCTTTATTGCTTATTTTTGTTGACTTTGTCCAAAGATCAGATGGTTATAGGTATATGGCTTTATTTCTGGAAGCTCTATTCTGTTCCATCAGCCTATGTGTCTACTTTTGTAGCAATACCATGCTGCTTTGATTACTGTAGCATTGTAGTGTACTTTGAAGTTGGGTAATGTGATGCCTCCAGCTTTGTTCTTTTTGCTTTGAATTGCTTTGGTTATTCAGGCACTTTTTTTATTTCTATATGAATGTTATAATAGTTTTGTCTAATTCTGTGAAATATGATATTGGTAGTTTGATAAAAATCACATTGAATCTATAGATTTCTTTGGGCAGTATGGCCATTTTAACAATATTTATTTATTTGTTTGTTTATTTATTGAGACAATCTTGCTCTGTCGCCCAGGCTGGAGTGCAGTGGCACAATCTCGGCTCACTGCAAGCTCCGCCTCCCAGGTTCACGCCATTTTCCTGCCTCATCCTCCCAAGTAGCTGGGACTACAGGCGCCTGCCACCAGGCCTGGCTAATATTTTTGTATTTTTAGTAGAGACGGCGTTTCACTGTGTTAGCCAGGATGGTCTCGATTTCCTCACCTTGTGATCTGCCCACCTCAGCCTCCCAAAATGCTGGGATTACAGGCGTGAGCCACCTCGCCCAGCCAAAAATATTGATTCTTTGAATCCATGAGCATAAAATGTTTTTCCATTTGTTTGTGTCATCTATGATTTATTTCAACAGTGTTTTGAATATTTCTTGTAGAGATTTCTCACTCCCCTGGTTAGACATATTCCTAGGTATTTATTTTTGTATGTGGTTATTGTAAATGGGATTGCAATTTTTTTATTTCTGTAAGTTATTGGGGAACAGATGTTGTTTTCTTACATGAGTTAGTTCTTTATTGGTGATTTGTGAGATTTTGGTGCATCCATCACCCAAACAGTAAACACAGCACTTAATTTGTACATGGGACATACCTCAATGTAGTAAAAGCCATCTATTACAGACACACAGCCAACATAATACTGAATGGGAAAAAGTTGAAACCATTTCCTCTGAGAACTGGAACATGATAAGGATGCCCACTCTCACAACTTATCTCCAACATAGTACTGGAAGTCCTAGCCAGAGCAATCAGACAAGAGAAAGAAAGAAAGGGCATCCAAATTGGTAAAGAGGGATTGCATTCTTGATTTCGCTCTCAACTTGACCATTATTGGTGTATAGACATGCTGCTGATTTTTGTACAGTGATTTTGTATTCTGCAACTTTACTGAAGTTATCAGTTCTAGGAGCCCTTTGCCAGAGTCTTCAGGGTTTACTACATATATAATCATATCATCTTCAGAGAGATAATTCTACTTTTTTTTCTATTTTGATTTCATGTATTTCTTTCTCTTTCCCCATTGATCTGGCTAGGACTTCCAGTACTATGTTGAATAGGAGTGGTGAGAGTAGGCATCCTTGTCTTGTTCCTGTTCTTAAGGGGAATGCTTCCAGCTTATTCCCATTCAGTATGATGTTGGTTGTGGGTACGTTATAGATAGTTGTTATACTGAGGCATGGTCATTTAATGCTTAGCTTACTGAGGGCTTTTATCATGAAAGATGTTGGATTTTATTGAAGTCTTTCTGTATCTATTGATATGAGTATTTTTAATTCTGTTAATGTGATGAATCACATTTATTGATTTGCATAAGCTGCACCAACCAAGGATCCCAGGAATAAATCCTGTCTGTAGAAATTTTAAAACAAATTTACAATCACATAAAGCTGGCCTGCTTTTTTTTTTTTTTTTTTTTTAGTATTACTGGTAACGCTAAACAAAGTTCATGGCAGTGATAGAATAGTATTTCCTGCATAATAACTTTTGGTGTCCTAAATTTTAAACGATTGCTCATTATGTTGATTTTAGTAATATTTTGCACGTGGAAATTGCATTAACACGTTTTAATTATATTTTAATAAGTATTGTAATGTACATGACAATTGATCTGGAGAACTCTCAGTTATAAACCTCTCCCTCCAAAAGCCTCAGTTTCAGCTAAAGGTCTTTGTTGTGAGTGTAACTTTGTAACATTTTGAAACTCTTTCAGTTTATTTCAATTAGTTGGAGTTCCTGTTCTTAAGCCATGTGGTCCAATAATCTAGTGTGGGTAAACAGTGATTTTAAAAGAAACAATAATAGTTCCGTGTTCATAAAGATGAAGAAGCAAGAATTTGTTTTACTCCAGAGCTGTCAATATATGTGGAAATCATTCTGTGAGCTTTGCAGTTTATTGTTTTAGAAAGATTTCTTCATATTGTTATTTATTTTGAGAAATGTGTCACTGTAAGTAAAATGTGTATTTATCAATTTCTCATTTTTCCTTCATTATATGTAAATCATTATTTTACTCTTTATTTAATTTATAATTTATTTTCTTACTTGATTATAGATTTAGAGTTCAGTAAAGACAGTTCTCATTTTCTGCATTTTTTAATGGCTGCTATTATTATTCTTTTCATCCCATGATCATTTGGGAAAAGAGTGCCAAGTAGAAGAAGGAATGTTACAAATGATCCTATCTCTAGGTGTCAAATTCATGAAGTGCAAGAATGGTCTCATGCCATGTCAGTGCTCTAGCCTTTACATTACATCACCCAAAGCCAGATAAGCATAGATACGGGGAAAGAAATTTCCAGTCAAAAACATAAAAGGAATGAAGGACCTGAAAAGGAAATAAATTTGGTAGTATCAATAAATAAAGAGCATTTTATTGGAGCTAGAAAATGGCTAGTGAGGGCTGGGTGCAGTGGCTCATATCTGTAATCCCAGCACTTTGAGAGGCCGAGCGGGGGTGGATCACAAGTTCAGGAGTTTGAGACCAACTTGGGCAAGATGGTGAAATCCTGACTTTACTAAAATAAATAAATAAATAAATAAATAATTACAAAAATTAGCTGGGAGTAGTGGCGGGCGTCTGTAGTCCTAGCTAGTCGTGAGGCTGAGGCAGGAGAATCACTTGAACCTGGGAGGCTGAGGTTGCAGTAAGCCAAGATTATGCCACTGCACTCCAGCCTGGGCGACAGAGCAAGACTCCATCGCACCAAAAAAAAAAAAAAAAAAAAAAAAGAAAAGCAAATGGCCAGGAGGAAGATTTTCTCAAGGTTGAAATAAGCCTCTTCAATATAGAGGTTTGAAGACCCTGCTAAGCAGATTGGTTTTTCTTGAATTAAAACAAAAAACACTGTATAAAGCAAAATAAGTCAGGCACAGAAAAATAAATACCACATGTTCACCCTTATATGTGGAAACTAAAAAAGATTTTGTTCCACAAAAGTGAAGAGTAGAATTATGTCTGTGGAGGCTGAGAAAGGTAGTGAGGAGGGGAGGATAGAGAGAGGTTGGTAAGCAAATACAAAATTACAGCTAGATAAGAGGAGTAAGTTCTAATGTTCTATAACATTGTAGGTTGAAAATAGTTAACCATAATTTATTGTTTATGTTTAAAAGCTAAAAGAGAAGATTTTATATGTTCCCAACACGCACAAAATAATAAATGTTTGAAGTTATAGATATTCTAAGTACCCTAATATGATCTTTAAATATTGCATTGATATATCACAATATATCTCTGTATCCCATGAATATATACAACTATTACAGGTCAACAACAACAACAAACAAAAAACAAAGAAAAGAAAAGCATGAGAAGAAAGTGGTATTTTGAGTAGATTTTTAAGAAAGAAAGTTATATCTGCTTTTCATTATGCCAAAAACCTGTAGTTATCATTTAAACCAAGCCTTGCCAGTTTTTCCTGCTAAAATTGAGGTAGATGATGTGACACGTTGCCAATACTATTAACCTAATATAAGCTATCATCACTATGAATCAGACAGCTGGAAAAGCCAACTGGTCTCTCTTTTGTAACCTTCAAGAAGAAGCAGCAAATTTAAGTTTTTAAAAATGTAATTCATGCTATCATAAAGCAAAGCAACCAAGAACAAATCTTTGAAATTGTTCATCACATTTTCCTCAAATTATGAAGAAATTCAATTAGTTCCCCTGTATCAGCATAAAAAAAAGTTAAAAAAACAAAAGCCAAAACAAATGGCAAAAATAAAGTGAGAAAAAAATTAGTGTAGCAGATATCATATGGCTAAGTAGTTTTTCAGAGTACACTACATTTCCTACACACTCATACACATATGAAAGTTTTTTCTGGAATGTAATTTAATTTTTTTTTTTTTTTTTTTTTTTGAGATGGAGTCTCCCTCTGTCGTCCAGGCTGGAGTGCAGTGGCACGATCTCGGCTCACTGCAAGCTCTGCCTCCTGCGTCCACGCCATTCTCCTGCCTCAGCCTCCCAAGTAGCTGGGACTACAGGCGCCTGCCACCACGCCTGGCTAACTTTTTTTCGTATTTTTAGTAGAGATGGGGTTTCACCGTGTTAGCCAGGATGGTCTTGATCTCCTGACCTCGTGATCCACTCGCCTCAGCCTCCCAAAGTGCTGGGATTACAGGCGTGAACCACCGCGCCTGGCATGTAATTTAATTTTAACTTATTGTGTTATTATGGATTTCAAGGTTTTTACAAAAATAACAAAAAATTGCCTGCCAGAGACATCAAGATCTGGCTCTTGCTTACTTCTCTAGCATTACCAAAAGCCATTGATGACACTGACCTCCACAGTTACCACCTCACTAGATTTTACCATGATCCACTACACTAAGGTTCTTTCTTGCACAAGAAAAATTCCTACTTGGCCATTATATAAAAAATGGACTGGCCGGGCACAGTGGCTCATGCCTGTAATCCCAGCACTTTGGGAGGCCTAGACGGGTGGATCATGAGGTCAGGAGTTCAAGACCAGCCTGGATACTGGGTACTAAAGGTGTATAGTACATTTTTTCCTGTACATATGTGCTTATGATAAAGTTTAATTTGTAAATTAGGCACAGTACAGGATTAACAGTAATAATACAAAACAATTATAACAATATACTGTAATAAAAGTTGTGAAAATGTGGTGTCTTTCTTGCTTTCTCTCTCACTCTGTCAAAATATCTATTGTTCATTTAATATATTTGGAGCACTGTTGATGAATAACTGAAACTGCAGAAAAGAAAATCATGATTGAATGGGGAAACTACTATATATAAAATACAAAATAGAAATATATGTGTTTATATATATAAATGATATAAACACAGAAGAATAATATACAGTCCAAGACACACATGACAAACACTTGTTACAGATATGCAAATATAATCGTTCAACAAATAATGCTTATAATCCATAAAAATGTGGGAAATCCCAACATGTATGTGGGTATTTCTTTTAAATTAAACATTTTACACATAAAAGTAAAAACTGTGAAGTAAAAAATTTTTAATGTGCTTAGTAATGGAATGGATTTATCTTCTGTCTTAAGAAATTCACCAAAACTAAACAGAATTTTAAAAGTGATTATGGCATTGTCATAGTCAAATAACTGAAAACAGCAGTTTATTTTAAAACTTCTAAGTGCCAAACAGAAATAATATGTTATAAATAGGGAAATAAATTTTCAACGGTAGAAGACTTCTTATCAGAAATAATAGAGGGCAGAAAACAATTAAAAATAAATTTTAAAAAATATCCAAACAGAATTTTATCTATATTATCCAAATATTTCTCAAAAATAAAGGCAAAAAGAAGGTTTCTAATAAAACACAACTATAAGCAATTGTTACCACCAGCAGACCAAACATTTCTAAAGGAAGTTATTTATGAAGAAGAAAAATGACATTAGTAAAACATGAAGAGTATCAGAAATGGTATATGTGTGAGTAAATATAAAATACATTGTTTCTTTTTGATTATTTATGAGTATTGTCTTATGGGAGTTGCATTGCATACAGATTTAATTCATACAACAAGCATGGAAGAAAGTCAGCAATTAGGAGAAACTGTCTAAAATTTCTACATCTTACGTGAGTGGAATTATTGATTCCATATAAACTATGAAAAGTTAAGTATATATAGTCATCCTTTCACATAAACTGCTATGCAATAATACAATAAAGTATACCTGAAAACCTAAGAAATGAATTGAAATGCCAATTGAAAGATGAACACTAACTATATGACCCAGCTATTTCAGCTATTCCACTCCAATATATTTATTTATTTATGTGTGTGTGTTGTTTGTTTGTTTGTTTATTTGTTTTGAGACTGACTCTCATGCTGTCACCCAGGCTGGAGTGCAGTGGCTCAATCTTGGCTCACTGCAACCTCTGCTTTCCTGGTTCAAGCAATTCTGGCGCCTCAGCCTCCCAAAGAGCTGGGATTACAGGCATGTGCCACCATGCCTGGCTAATTTTTGTATTTTTTGTAAAGATAAGGTTTCACCATGTTGCCCAGGCTGGTCTCAATTCCTGACCTCAAGTGATCGACCCACCTCAGCCTCCCCTAGTGCTGGGATTACAGGTGTGATCCAAAGCACTCGACCTCAATATATTCACGTAAGAGAAATAAAAACATATGCCTCACACAAAGACTTGCACGATTTTATTTGTAAAATTATTTAGATTGTCTTATTAACAATCACAACATTGGAAGAAACTCCAACGTCCATCCACAGGTGAATGTATATACAGAATGAGATATATACATACAATGGAACACTATTCATCAATAAAAGCAATGTAGGCTGGGCATGATGGCTCACGTCTGTAATCCCAGCACTTTGGGAAGCCGAGATGGGCCAGTCACCAGATGTCAGGAGTTTGAGACCAGCCTGAGCAACATGGCAGTACGCCATCTCTACTAAAAATACATAAATTAGCCTGGTGTGGTGGTGGGTGCTTATAATCCCAAATACTCAGGAGGCTGAGGCAGGAGAATCGCTTGAACCCAGGAGGTAGAGGTTACAAAGGGCGGAGATTGCACCATCGCACTCCAGCCTGGGTGATAGAGTGGACACCGCCTCAAACAAACAAAACAACAACAACAACAAAAACAGAAACAATGTATGTGTAAATACAACTGCATGAATGGATCTCAGAATCATAATGCTGAGTGCAAGAAGCCAGACACAAAAGAGTAAATAAGATATGGCCCTCTTTATATATGATTCCAGGAAATTCAAACTATTCTATAACAACAATGTACTAATAAGACTGATACAAACAAAATTGATGGAACAAAATACCAATATAATGAATGAAAAAATAAAAAACTATAAAAATACAAATATTAGAAAGATAAGCGAGTGAGAATATAAAACTTATTCATGAGAAAATTGACATCTAGAATGAAATGGACAGATTTCTCAAAAAAAGTACAGGATAATAAAAATATTTCTCAATAGTTTCATTTCTATTTAGAAATAAGAAATAGATGCTATTATTAACACCTTTTTAAATTAAAACAAAAGCAAAAACAAATAACAAGCCAAGATAGCTTCAGAGAGGTAGAAAACAGGGTGTACTTCGATGTATTCTTATGAGGCTAGAGTAAAGGAAACTTCACAAGGACACTACAAATCACACACACATACATACACACACACACAGAGAGAAACCATTTGTGAGCTGACAATAATTGTATAGTAATTGTATTGTGTGGTAACTTAGCACAAACCGTAATGTTTTCCAGATGTGTCTTAGTTCACCAACATTTGGGAATATTGCCTGTTGTTTATACTCACGTATTTGCAAAAATACTGCTTTATGTTTACCTTAAGCTGACTTGAGAGTCAGTAATCTTTCGTAAATATGATTTTAGCCTCTAGTCAATCTGTATTACATTATTTAATTCTGGGCAAAATATTGCTAACATTAAAAATTCTAGAATTCTCTAATCTCTACATTAATAGAATAGCCCTGAGTCCCAAGAGAATTTGCTATATGTTTATTAGTAGATTTCATTGACTGCAGCCTGCAATTGAAAGCAAAGTTATAATTCTTAAGCTTTTCACAGTGTTATTTATGGTAACTCATCCTTATCAAATTCATGGAAAGTAATGCAATGTGGCTAATGGATTTTAACAAATGCCTAAATTTTACATGCTTGAAAATTAACACCATGAAAAAAAAAGGATTATGGAACTCTTTCACTTTTTTATTATTAAGTGGTCCTAGTTACTGGTAGTTATACTGACCTCTCTGACAGGAACGTTGAGGGAAATGTTTTATTAATGATTGAAGAGCACTTTGAAAATGTAAAGTGCGACATAAATGTTAAATTATTCCTGACATAAGGAACTAGACAATACCAGCTGTCCTGGCAATAAATGTCAGATCATGAGATTATTTCTGGAAAGTAACTAGTATCTAATCTCTGTCCTTTCTGCCTTTTGAGGGGACTGATGATGTATGTATTGCTCAGTAAAATTCAATAAACTTTAATGGCTTTCTGTTACTTTAGAGTACTTAATAAGATCAAAACAATGTTAAATAAACAATCAAAGAAGAAAAAATACCAACAGGATTTTTTTAAATGTGAAATTTTTAAAATAGAGCAAAAAATTAAAACAAGTATCATACTATGAAGAGACCAAGGAATTTTGTCCAATGAAATGCAAACTTAAGTATGAAGAAGATATGAAGATGATGGAAATTGTGATTAAACATGACATATATGTATGTCCCAAATCTCTTGTTTTGCTGAAATGAAAAGGCAAATGAATAAAAGAAATAAACTTACAACAGAATAAAAAAGGCTGCCATTGGTGTCTCTTGTTGAAAGACTTGAAAATGATTCAGAAAAAAATTGGACAGGGTTATGTTGATGAAATATACAGCAGAGGGTTGCAAAAAGGCAGACTAATTTTCAAGTCCAGCTGGAAAAACAGTGAGAGACTCTGGACCCAAAACGACAACTATTATCCTTGAGAATGAATAAGAAGTGCCATAGCAGACCAACTAGGCAAAAACTGTCTCTCTGTGTGAAGAACGTGGGAACACAAGTGTTTATTCCCTTGCAGAGAGATATGTGTGTGTGTGTGTGTGTGTGTGTGTGTGTAGTGGAGGGAAGATAAAGAGCATGTGTGTATGGAGGAGCAG
The DNA here is from genome assembly GCF_028885625.2 of Pongo pygmaeus. Classification (NCBI taxonomy): domain Eukaryota; kingdom Metazoa; phylum Chordata; class Mammalia; order Primates; family Hominidae; genus Pongo; species Pongo pygmaeus. The sequence goes on from NC_072377.2 coordinate 30,061,096, forward strand.
CAATTATATTATTTAGTGTGGATGTGGTGCTTCATATATGTTCTCTTTTATTTTCCAAATTTTGGAGGCCCTAGTGTGATAATGAATTCTTCATTCATTCATTCATAAATGCAAATAATACCAACTGACGTAATACATGCTTAGGCTTTCTGGTAAGGGTCTAACTCAGAAAGCAGCTGTTTAAAGAGACAGACAGATATACACAGGGCAAAGAAAACGTACATTAACTACCAAGTTCTGCTTTCTGAAAGACTACTGTTGTTATCAAAAGAATTAACCAGAAGAGAAGAAACCGCAACAATAACAAACAGAAAACAAACAATGGCAAGATAAACATAGGACATTATAAGAAATTAAATGTATCTTTTCTTTTGAAAAGTGACTGTTTATGTCCTTTGCCCACATTTTTTGGGGTTGTTTCTTGTAAAATTTTTATGTTCCTTACAGATGCTGGATATTACCTTCGTTGGATGCAGAGTTTGCAAAAATTTTCTCCCATTCTGTAGATTGCCTCTTTACTCTGTTGATAGTTTATTTTGCTGTGCAGGCTCTTAAGGTTAATTACATTCCACCTGTCAATTTTTGCTCTTGTTGCAATTGCTTTTGGCAATTTGTCAGGAAATCATTGCCCATGCCTATGTTCTGAATGGTCCTGCCTAGGTTGTCTCTCAGGAATTTTATAGTTTTGGGTTCTACATTTAAATATTTAATCCATATTGACTTAATTTTTGTATATGGTGTAAGGAAGGGGTCCAGTTTCAATCTTCTGCATGTGGCAAGTCAGTTATCCCAGAGCCATTAATTGAATAGGGAATCTTTTCCCATTGCTTGTTTTGGTCAGGTTTCTTGAAGAGCAGATTGTTGTAGGTGTGTGGTCTCATTTCTGGTTCTCTATTCTGTTCCATTGGTCTATATGTCTGTTCTTGTAACAGTACCATGCTGTTTTGATTATCGGAGCCCAAGAGTATAGTTTGAAGTCAGGTAGTATGATACCTCCAGGTTTGTTCTTTCTGCTTTGGATTCCCTTGGTTCTTCAGGCTCTTTTTTTGGTTCCATATAAATTTTAAAATAGCTGTTTCTAGTTCTGTGAATAATGTCAATGGTAGTTTAATGGGAATAACATTGTATCTATAAATTACTTTGGCTAGTATTGTCATTTTAACAATAACCATGAGTATTTATACAGACACTTTTCAAAAGAAGACATGCATGTGGGCAACAATCACATGAAATAAAGCTCAACATCACTGATAATTAGAGAAATGCAAATCAAAACCACAATGAGATATCTCACACCACTCAGAGTGACTATTATTAAAAAGTCAAAAGAGTTATAGATGCTGGTGAGTTTGTGGAGAAAAGAAATGCTTATACACTGTTGGTGGGAGTGTAAATTAGTTCAGCCATGGTGGAAAACAGTGTAGAGATTCCTCAAAGACCTGAAGACAGAAATACTATTTTACACAGCCATCTTGTTACTGAGTATGTACTCAAAGGAATATAAGTAATTCTATTATAAAGACAGATGTACACATATGTTCATTGTAGTAAAGTTACAATAGCAAAGACATGGAATAAACCTAAATTCCCATCAATGAAAGACTGGAAAAGAAAATGTGGTACACATACACTATGGAATACTACGTAGCCATAGGAAAGAATGAGATCATGCCCTTTGCAGGAACATGGATGGAGCTAGAGGCCATTATCCTTAGCAAACTAACACAGGAAGAGAAAACCAAATACCACATATTGTCACTTATATGTGTGAGCTAAATGATGAGAACACTTGGACACATAGGGGGAACAACACACACCGGGGCCTGTCAGAGGGTGGAAGGAGGGAGGAGGGAGAAGATCCACAAAAACAATTAATGGGTACTAGGCTTAATACCTGGGTGATGAAATAATTTATATAGCAATCCCCCATGACACAAGTTTACCTATGTAACAAACCTGTACTTGTACCCCTGAACTTAAAATAAAAGTTAAAAAAAGAATAAAAAATAAAATAATGATAATGTAAGAGGAGGACCATGGTGGAAAAAAATTTAAAATAGGATAAAAATAAAATTTAAAAAAATTGTGGTAAACATTAAAAGCACACAAACCTAACGGTTGGAAAATGAAAAATTTTGCAGTGATAATGGAAATTGACCAATATCATGAATTTACATTCTAGGACAAAGCTTTCATGTTATTTATTTTGTTTTACACAAGATGCTCCCATGTAATTTCTCCTTCAATGGAAAATATGTTTATTATTTCTTTCCTAGTGCTGGTGAGAACACTGAGGTTCTGACTAGATCACTCTTATGCCTTAATGGAGAAATTTAATATTCAGAAACTATGTGAGGATTCTGAAGCAGACCTAGATTTCTTAACCTGATTGTTCTCCCTTTCTTCATGTCTTTTGTAAATTTTATGACATTTATGAAAACAGTGTTATTGAATGCAAATGTTTAGCATATGTTCATATTTTAAGGGGATAGAGACATGGGAAACAGTTCAAATTATTTAACCTTTGTTCTTTAGTTCCCTCACCTATAAAGTGGGATAATAGTAGTATGTATCTCATAAAATTACAGTGAGGATTCAATGAGTTAATATATGTAAGATATTTAGAACAGTTTCATGGTCATTGCTAGTACTAACTACATATTTCTCATTAGTATCAATTTTTATTTGGTTTTACTCATGTAAAGACATGTATTGGCTCTCTGAATCTTGGTCAATTCCGAAGTTCTGAACCTCCAGAGATCTTCTTCATTCTTTCCCTGATCTGTCACAGAGTGAGAAAAAAAATATTAAATGAATCAACTGAGTGTAGTAATGGCATTATTACATTTTTCTTTTGAAAAATAATCTGAGGAAGGCCAGGCACGGTGGCTCACGCCTGGAATCCCAGCACTTTGGGAGGCTGAGGCGGGCAGATCACGAGGTCAGGAGATCGAGACCATCCTGGCTAACATGGTGAAACCCAGTCTCTACTAAAAATACAAAAAAATAGCCGGGCACAGAGGCGGGCACTTGTAGTCCCAGCTACTCAGGAGGCTGAGGCAGGAGAATGGCATGAACCCGGGAGGCGGACTTTGCAGTGAGCCGAGATCGGGCCGCTGCACTCCAGTCTGGGCGATTGAGCGAGACTCCGTCTCAAAAAAAAAAAAGAAGAAAGAAAGAAAAATAATCTGAAGAACTGTATTGAAGATTTGGTAAGTGGTAGATTGGACAGGAAAAGCTCTGGATAATAAACTTTAATTAATTTATGTAAAATACAAGAAGGTATTTAACTGAAGAGGCTGCTAAGAGAATATAAAGAAATCTGATGCCAGAAACGGTTCAACTAAAGATTGACAGATCTTTAGAGAATATGTGACTCTGAAATTCTCCTTTCATTAACCTGAGAAGTTAATATAGAAACAAAAGCACATGGCAAATTAGGCAGAGTAAATGATTTAGTTCAGTCTGAATTGCTTGTGAAAGTTCTAGATAGAGAAATCCAAAATATTTAATCCCCATTAAGATAATGATTATAGGCTGGGCATAGTGGCTCATGCCTGTAATCCCAGCACTTTGGGAGGCCAAGGCGGGTGGATCACAAGGTCAGAAGTTCCAGACCAGACTGGCCAATGTGGTGAAACCCCATCTCTACTAAAAATACAAAAACTAGCTGGGCGTGGTGGTGGGCACCTGTAGTCCCAGTTACTCAGGAGGCTGAGGAAGGAGAATCGCTTGAACACGGGAGGTGGAGGCTGCAGTGAGCTGAGATCGTGTCACTGCACTCCAGCCTGGGAGACAGAGTGAATTCCATCTCAAAAAAAAAAAAAAAAGAAAAAGAAAATGATTGTGATTCAAGGTAGGTGTATTAGTCTGTTTTCACATTGCTGATAAAGACATTCCCAAGAATGGGTAAATTATAAAGAAAAAGAGGTTTAAGGACTTAGAGTTCCACATGGCTACAGAGACCTCACAACCATGGCAAAAGGCAAGGAAGAGCAAGTCACTTCTTACGTGGATGGCAGCAGGCAAAGAGAGAGAGAGTTTGTGCAGGGGAATTCCATGAGATATCATGAAACTCATTCACTATCATGAGAACAGCACAGGAAAGACTCACCCCCATAATTCAATCACCTCCCACCAATTTCCTCCCACAACACATGGGAATTGTGGGAGTTACAGTTCAAGATGAGATTTGGGTGGGGACACAGCCAAACTATATCAGTGGGTTAGAATACTGGATAATAAAACTTAAATGGATGCCAAAGATTGGCCAGGTCTATGTCTATATTACCTGGTATATTGTATTTTAGTATAGTGCATTTGTTATGATGGATAGATATCTTGTGTGTACAAATCTGTTCCAGTTGTGTGTTGCACTGCAAAAAATAATGGCTAAAAACAAAAGTATTGTTTTCTATCATGTTTCTGTGGGTTGACTAGGATTGCTGAGCACTTTTTTTTTTAATTTTTATTTTTTTTATTGAGACAGAGTCTCTCTCTGTAGCCCAGGCTGGAGTGTCGTGGCAGATCTTGGCTCACTGCAACCTCCGCCTCCTGGGTTCAAGCAATTCTCTTCCTCAGCCTCCCGAGTAGCTGGGATTACAGGCACCTGCCACCATGCCCAGCTAATTTTTTTGTATTTTTAGTAGAGACAAGGTTTCACCATCTTGGCCAGGCTGGTCTTGAACTCCTGACCTCGTGATCCACCTGCCTAGGCCTCCCAAAGTGCTAGGATTACAGGCATGAGCCACCACATCCAGCTGAGCACTTCTTAACTAGAACCTCTCACAGTGGTTGTCCTTGAAAAGAAGCTGGGACTAGAGTCATTTGAAGCTTGGCATGGCTGGACATCCATAGTATTTCACATACATTGCTGAGGGTTGACCCTGTTGTTGGCTGGGAGCTCAGCTAGAGCTCTGGAATGCATTGCCTCCAAATGGCCCCTCAAGTATCTCAGGATGTCCATGCCATGGCAGCTGGGTTCTAAAGATGTTTGTTGTAAAACACAGAAAGCTAAAACAGCCTGGACTCAGATTATGGTACTGCATCATCTCCTCCATATTCTATGGATGAAGTTGTCACAGAGTCCCGACCATATTGGAGAGAGCTTCGCTGGAAGATTGAAAAATAATACAAGGTAAACTTTAGTTCATCACACAAGCTTAAAATGGAAGTGATTACAAAACATCTAAAACATTGTACAAAACATTGGGCTCACTCTCTTTTCCCAGGTTTTCAAACATTTTGTTTATTTGATAAATTCACTATTGCCTATTTTTATTTACCAAAGGAAAGCAAGTAAAATTATAGTAACTAGTGTGGGTGGGGAGAAAATTCTGGAGCAAGGAGCAATGGCATAGCCTCCTGTGAGTGCCAGATTGAGTGGCCCTGGACAGTGAGAAGACAGAGAGATAATTAGGATACTTCTGGGAAAGAAAGGAAATGGCACATTCTATATGATTCCTCATTTATTCTAAAATTTCTTCACCCCCACTACTTGACCTCTACATTATTTGTTTGAAGCAAAACATAATGCTGTGCAAAAGGTAAAGCCTGTGGACTGTGTGTGAAATCTGAGAGTCTGGTGTTAAAATCTTGTTCCGCAAATTACTACAGGATACTAAATTTATTTAAGCCCATTCTTCCATCAGTAAATGAGAACTAACTATATTTGCATTTTATGGTATGTCTTATTCGCTCTATCTCTCTTATTTCATATCTTAAATCAATTATCAATAGAGTAAACACAATCTAAAGAATGGGAGAAAATATTCCCAAACTATGAATCCAACAAAAGTCTAATGCCCAAAATCTATAAGGAACTTAAACAAATCAACAAGTAAAAAAAAAAAAATAATCTCATTAAAAAATTGGCAAAGATCATGAAGAGACACTTCTCAAAAGCAGACATACAAGTGGCCAACAAAGATAAAAATGCTCATTATCACTAATTTCAGGGAAATGCAAATAAAAACCGCAGTGAGATACCATCTCATACCAGTCAGAATGGCTACTATTAAAAAGTCAAAAAAAATAACAGAGGTTGGCAAGGCTGAGGACAAAAGGGAATACTTATACACTGTTGATGGGAACATAAATTAGCTCAGCCAGTGTGAAAAGCAGTTTGGACAGTCCTCAAAGAACTTAAAAAAGAGCTACCATTTGACTCAGCTATCCCATATACCCAAAGGACAATAAAATGTTCTACCCGAAAGACACATGCACTCATATGTTCATCCCAACACGATCCCCAGTAGCAAAAACAAGGTATCATGTCTGGGTGCCCAACAGTGATGGATTGGCTAAAGAAAATGTAGTTCGCATACACAATAGAATACTACAAAGCTATGAAAAAGAATGGAATCATGTATTTATCAGCAACATGGATGCAGCTGGAGGACAGCATCCTAAATGAACTAACACAGGAACAACAACAACAAAACCAACAGATAACTCATGATTTCACTTATATGTGGGAACTAAACATTGAATACACATAGAGGTAAAGACAGGAACAACAGATACTGCAGAATATACTAGAAAGAGGAGAAAGGGAGGGGACTATTGGTTGAAAAATTACCTACTAAGCACTATGCTCACTACCTGGCTGATGGGACCTATACTACAAACTGCAGCATCCTACAATATATTCATGTAACATATCTGGACACATATCCCTGAATCTAAAGTAAAAGTTAAAGTTACATTAAAAAGCTGTGTAAATAAATTCTGACAGGCAAATAAATTTTTTCTCAAGAGTTTCACAGTTTAAAGCTAGGTCTAGAGCTGGGTCTTTTGATTCCTAGATTGGGTTACTGCCTGTAGATTGCATTTATTTAGATTTTTAAAAAAATTCATATTATCACCTTTAATTTACTGACTCACCTGTAAATCTGTGGCTTGAAAATACTGTCTCCAGTCAAGTTTTCCCATTGATCATTATGAGCACTCTTTTACTTTTACTTGACTTGGCTGTCACTGACACTGTCCTGGCTGACACCACTGAAAATCATTAATAGATGCTGTGCCTTTGGCAAAAGTTCTGCATGTGTTTAGATGTCAAGCAGCATGTTTACTGCTTCAAGGCAGGATAATCAGGTTTCCATGGAGCTGGACTAGGAAAGTCAGCATTAAATCACTGGACAATTTCAAAATGACAGGCCTATAATCCTGGGTATAGTGTATTTCCATCTTGGATAAAAGTCTAAATAAAATTTTATAATGGTTCCTATTTTCAGGAGAAAGAGAAATTCATTGCACATTGTAAGCTCTTTTCTCAACGACTTTCACCCAGAGCTTATGAAAGTACTGGCAGTAAGATGTGGAAAAATAACAAGAAGAATTGGCAGAGAAGTTTTAATTAAATTAACACACCAATCTTCCTAAGCTCAATTATTTAAATTAGTAACAGAACTCTATGGATGTGACAAAACAGCAACTATGATGCTGAGTAAAACAAAATGTTTTAATAGTAGTTATTTTGCCTTTTAAAATGTATTATTAGTAAATATTAAAATGGAGAATCTAATTATTTTAGAAAGTAATAGGTGACGTGTTACTAATCAATGTCTAACCATGTAAAATGACCTTGAGTTTAACCTATCAGTTTTTCATGGTATTTGACAGTTACCTGGAAGCATATAATGTTTGTTTGTATGTATGTGTGTTTTTTTTTTTAAAGCAGAACACTTAATGACTCAATGTTTTCCCTTTATTGGTATGGGCTACCTTACAGTAGAAGAATCTTACCATAGCAGTAGTAAGAATAAAAGCCTCTCATGTACATTGGAATTTCCCAATTTGATAAACACAAGTTATTGTCCTATTTCTTAATTAAATTCTTAATTAATTTTACAAATGTATAAAATTAGAAAATTCAGGGTTTGATTCACTGAAATGATTAAAAAAGTAATTAACAAAATAATTCATTTCTTGATCATTTTACATATGTCTTAAAATTGGAAGCAGACATTCACAGTTCTTTCTCTAGAGGAATAAAAGATAAAATCAGGAAATGGAATATTGAAAAAGTAATTGTTATTGGGGATCAATTCAAAAAAGGTAAGCAAGATTGCAGGGGAGCTCATCACGTACTTGTGCATTTGATAAGCAATAGGGGAACACTGGCAGATTATTCTCTGGGCTAGATTTACACATCCTTTCATTTTACTACTTCTGTATCTTAACATGAGTGAAATAAAATTTCTTAGACACTTATTTAGATAGCTGCAATTTCCTCTTCTAATTTATTGCAAGTTATTTAGAATCCCATTTTTAATTTTTTTTTTTTTATTTTTTAAAGCCAGTCAAATTTAGCAGTGGGGCTGGTGGGGTTGTATACCATCTGTAGTGACAACAATGCTAATGGATACTCTTAAGATATTTACTTATTAATTTCTAGATCACTTGGCCCCTAAATTAATATTCTTCCACCAAATATACTAAATATAACTCTATCCTTAATTTTGTAATTAAAGCAGGCTAAATCCAAAATCTAAGTGTTTTGTTAAATGTAATGTAATAGTCGTCACTTAAAGAGATAATTGGTCACATTTTCAGTGTCCTTTTAGAGCACAGCTCATGTAATAAATATATAAATGTCATTAAAAATAATTTCTCCATTTTTTTCCTTGCCTTGTATACTCTCTGAGCACAAATAGGTATTAATAAATTACTTTTTTACTCAACCAGTAACAGTTTTGTCTTAAAAAGAAGCCATGTTCAAAATGATTGCTGACTAGAAATTTGTAATATTAAAGTAATATAGAAATGAACACCTGCCAGAACATCTACCATCACCAGAAGATGAGTTCATGCCAATGTTCTTCCCTGTGACACACCTTCCCTTTTCTAGAATCAATTTCAATATTGTTAAAACTGGGCTTGTTTTTAATATGATCACTGTTCCGGGCATACCACAAAAAGAGGGATGAAGTAGGCAAATGTATTAATCCTTTTTTTATAAAGAATGATGATAGTTTATTTCTGTTCTTCTGTAGTAACAGACTTGCTTATCTGGTGGATGAACAAATTAAGTTAAGCTGGATAGACATCAAGACTTGACACACAAAAACACAACAAAAAAACTAAAGGTTGAGAAAAGAGGGCGAAACAATGTGTTAAAAAGAAGAGTAACAAGATAGCAGCATTTTTGTTATGAAACAAAGTAAAATAAAAGATTTTTCCTTACATTTCCAAACTTAGTGTCGAAGTTTAAGATGTTACCTAAAAGCTGTAGTACATTTCTTAAAACAAATTAACTAAAATAAATACAAATGTTAAATGAGCACAAAAACAAACTCAGCATCATTGATCATCAGAGAAATGTGAATCAAAACCACAATGAAATATCACTAAATATCTATTAGAATGCTTAAAATAAAAAGACTGGCCATACCAAGAACTTGTGAAGAGATGGAAGAGATGTTGGAGCTGGAACTCTCATACACTGCTGGTGGAATGTAAAACGTGACAACTGTGGGAACCTGGTTGACGGTGACTTAAAACATTAAAATCAAATTTGGGCTGGGCGTGGTGCTTCACACCTGTAATCCCAGCCCTTTGGGAGGCCGAGGTGGGTGGATTACCTGAGGTCAGGAGATCAAGACCAGCCTGGCCAACATGGTGAAACCCCGTCTCTACTAAAAATACAAAAATTAGCCGGGCATGGTGGCACACGGCTGTAATCCCAGCTACTCGGGAGGCTGAGGCAGGAGAATTGCTTGAGCCTGGGAAATGGAGGTTGCAGTGAGCTGAGATAATGCCACTGCATTCCAGCCTGGCTGACAGAGTGAGAGTCTGTCTCAAAAAAAAAAAAAAAAAAAAAAAAAAGGAAAAAAAATCAAATTTGCTGTAAATTCCAGCCATTGCATTGTTATTTAAACAAGGAAATTAAAAGCTTATGTCTATAAAAATGTCTATGTGAATATCATATATATATATAAACATATATATTTTGTTTTGGCTATCACAAACAAAGCATTTCTGTGTTTTATATATATATGGACACAACACAAATGTTTACCAACAGATTTTAATGGATAAACACACTTTGGTATACTATAGAACAGAATAGCATTTAGTATTCATCAATAAAATAAAGAACTATTGACACCTACTACAACATGGTTGGATCTTAAAATTTATATTAAGGTATGTGAATGAAGCCAGACAAAATAGAGTACATATTGTATAGTTCCATTTATATAAAGCTATAGAATATTTAATCTATGGGCACAGATGGCAGATTCATGATTATTTTTGAGATAATGGATATGTTTATGATCTTGTGCTCATGGTTTCACAGGTATATAACATGACAAAATGTATCAAAGTGTGCATGTTAATTATATGTATGATTGTATGTCAATTATATCTCATTAGAACATCTAATAAAATATCACATCCAAAACAACAATGAGTAAAGGTAACCCAGACTTAGATTTTAAAAATTATGAACACACATGGAAAAGCCAGGATCAATAAAATATTGACCCAGAATTAGGCAGAAAGAGTACAGATTCATATAGAAGGCAAGGAGAAATCAAAGTATAAGCATAAGTGTAATGTATACAGATAGATTTTTAAATGAGTTCTATTGAAAAGTTTTCTTTATTTGGCTATGAGGAGGTAGGGAGGAAAATAATTTATTCACCTTGTATCAAAATGAAAACTTTTATTGTATTAAATAGTAAGAATTAAATTTGTCTACTGTTAGAAAAAACTAAAGTGAATATAACTATTTTCATGTGGTGAAGGTTGAATTGCTAATTAATTATTTTCCAAATAAATAACACATACTGTTGGTAAAAATACCCAATAGTAAGGGTAAAAAAGGAAAAAAAAAAAGAGAGAAGAAGCAAGGAAGGGCAGATAGGGTAGGGAGGGAGAGAGAGAGAATGAAAGAAAGAAAATTTCATCTTTTTCATCTCTAAATTTTAATCTCTAAAAATAGCCTTGCTAATTTTATTTGAAATATATTTATAGAATAAGAAATCTGTTTTATTTTTGTAGATTGCTTTTAATCTATTAATATAGTAAATGACATTCAGTGTATTTTATAACAAGGAAACAACAATAGAAAATATCTGCCAATGATTTTGGCTGGAGTGTTTGGTTGAAAACACAGGCCTTTTTTATCTTCAGGGATTTTTCCCTTCCTATGAGTTTTGATGGGGGGCTAATATTAGTTTTTCAGGAAAATGAAAATTTTAGACACATTAATATTTAACAATGTGCACCACACTAGACTCTGCCAATCAGACAAAGAAGCTAGCAATGCCGAAGTCTAGGACATAGATTTTATTTATCTTTATGTCAACTCTAATGGAGACTAAAAGCTAATTACCTGGTAAAAGGTGGCAACCTAGATTTTTCTTGAGGGAAAATATACACCAGTGTTTTAGAAGTATTACAATGATCTCAATTCTTCAAATTTATTTTAAGAAAATGTTCATGGGACAACACTAACTACCTGCAGGAACATTCAATATGGCAATGTCTAAAATACTAAAAAGCTAGAAATAATCTACATGTTTAGTAATAGAGAAAAGAATCCTGAAATTATAGTTCCATCAGTGAAATGAAATTTAATATGGAAAAATGATTTAAGGTATATATAATAGCATTTTAAAAGCTATTTTATGTTATTGTACAAAATAGACTCATTTTCAATTACATATGGATGTGTATACCAAAATTCTAATGATAGTTATCTCAAGATTTTTGCATTGAGATAGTTGTTTGCTTTTCTGTATTTTCCAACATGTCTCTAATACAGTTACAACAATGTAGAATTCAATAATAGTATCTTTATTTAAATATATACATATTTTAATAGAGTGTGTATTATTGATTTACCAGAGTATTTGACATTATTGTTTTCTATTTCTTACTATCTTTAGTCCACTCATATCCTATAAAAGAATACATTCATTTTTGTGGGAAACAGCCTATTCCTCATTTTTAGCTCACACAGTTTGGATGGTTTTATTCCTCCTCAGATTCACAAACAGACAATAAGTATTTTTTCTAAGTGAATAAACTCATTCCATCCACTTACCCATAGTTCATGTCATTGTTATAGTGTCATTATGATCTCCTTAGCATTACAGCATACAAGAAAGTCAGGGCACCTCCAAGCTTTCCCTCCAGACATGAAGCTGAGTTGACATTGCACCTGGCACCTTTACAGCCTCCTCATGAGTAAGGGGAGAATCTTTTGCAAAATAAAATGAGCAGAAAAAAAGAACAAACTCCAGCTAAGAGGTATGACAACTTCTTAGGAATAGAATAGCCTCTCACTAACAAGATAGTTAAAGCATATTCCTAGATAAGATAACATAGTACCTGATGTGGTTTGGCTGTGCCACCACCCAAATCTCATCTTGAATTTTAGTTATGACAATCTCTATGTGTTCTGGGAGGGACCCCATGGGAGGTAATTGAATCATAGGGGCGGTTACCCTCATTCCGTTCTCATGATAGTCAGTGAGTTCCCAAGAGAGCTGATTGTTTCATAAGGGGCTTTTCCCCCTTTGCTTGGCACTTTCTCTTTCCTGCCACGTGAAGAAGGATGTGTTTGCTTCCCCTTCTGCCATGATTCTCAGTCTCCTGAGGACTCTGGAGACATGCAGAACCACGAGTCAATTAAACCTCTTTTCTTTATAAATTATCCAGTCGTGGGTATTTCTTCATAGAAGTGTGAGAACAAATGAATACAGTAAATTGGTAATGGAAGTAGTAAGGTTCTGCTGTAAAGATATCCAAAAATGTGGAAACAACTTCGAAATTGGGTAGCAGGTAGAGGTGGGATCAGTTTGGAGGGCTCAGAAGAAGACAGGAAAATGTGGGAAAGTTAAGAACTTTCTAGAGACTTGTTGAATGGATTTGACCAAAATGCTGATAGTCATATGGACAATGAAGGCCAGGCTGAGGTGGTCTCAGGTGGAGATGAGGAGCATATTGGGAACTGAAGCAAATGTGACTTTTATTATGCTTTAGTAAAGTGACTGGCAGCATTTTGTCCCAGCTCTAGAGATCTGTGGAATTTTGAATGTGAGCAAGGTGGTTTAGGATATCTGGCAGAAGAAATTTCCAAGCAGCAATGTGTTCAAGAGGAAGCAGAGCATCAAAGTTTGGAAAATTTGCAGCATGATGAAAACAAAAACAAAAATAAAACATTTTCTTGAGAGAGATTTAAGCCAGCTGCAAAAATTTGCATAATTAACAAGGGGCCTAATGTTAATTACCAAGATAATGGGGAAATGTCTCCAGGGCATGTCAGAGACCTCCATGGCAGCACCACCCATCACAGGCCCAGAGGCCTAGGATGAAAAATTGGTTTCCTGGGTCTGGCCCAGGGCACCCCTGCTGTGTGCCACCTAAGGACTTCGTTGTCGTGTCCCAGCCACTCAAGCCATGGTTAAAAGGGGCCAAAGTACAACTTGGGCTGTAGCTTCAGATGGTGCAAGTCCCAAGCCTTGGCAGTTTCCATGTGGTGTTGAACCTGGAGGTGTAGGGAAGTCAAGAATTGAGGTTTGGGAACCCCTGCCTAGATTTCAGAGGATGTATAGAAACACCTGGATGTCCAAGCAGAAGTTTGCTGCAGGTTCATGGAGAATCTCTGCTAGGGCAGTGCAGAATGAAATTGTGGGGTTGGAGCCCCCACACAGAGTCCCCACTGGGGCACTGCCTTTTGGAGCTGTGAGTGGAGGGCCACCAGCCTCCAGATCCTAGAATGGGAGATCCATTGACAGCTTGCACCATGCACCAGGAAAAGCTGCAGACACTCAATGACAGTCCATGAAAGCAGCTTGGAAGGGGACTGTACCCTGCAAAGCCACAAGAGTTGAACTGTCCAAGGCTGTGGGAACCCACCTCTTACATCAGCATGCCCTGGATGTGAGACATGGAGTTAAAGGAGATCATTTTGGAACTTTAAGGTTTAATGACTGCCCAATTGGGTTTCCAACTTTCATGGGGCCTGTAGCCCCTTTGTTTTGGCCAATTTCTCCCATTTGGAATAAGTGTACTTACCCAATTTCTGTACTACCATGGTATCCAGGAAGTAACTAACTTGCTTTTGATTTTACAGGCTCATAGGTGGAAGAGACTTGCCTTGTCTCAGATGAGACTTTGGACTTGGACTTTTGAGTTAATGCTGGAATGAGTTAAGGCTTTGGGGGACTGTTGGACGGGCATGTTTGTGTTTTGAAATGTGTGGACATGAGATATGGGAGGGGGGCAGGGGCAGAATGGTTTGGCTGTGTCCCCACCCAAATCTCATCTTGAATTGTAGTTTCTATAATCCCCATGTGTTATGGAAAGGTCCCTATGGGAGATAATTGAATCATAGGGGCAGTTATCCTCATGCTGTTCTCATGATAGTGAGTGAGTTCTCACAAGATCTGATGGTTTTTTCAGGGGTTTTCTCCCTTTGCTTGGCACTTTTCTCTCCTGTCGCCATGTGAAAAGGATATGTTTCCTCCCCCTTGTGCCATGATTGTAAGTTTCCTGAGGCCTCCCCAGCCATGCAGAACTGTGTCAATTAAAACTCTTCTTTATAAATTACCCAGTCACAGGTATTTCTTCATAGCAGCATGGGAACAGACTAATACAGTATTCAGTGTGGTTATCCAAGACATCATTTTTAGGTTGAGGAAAGAACTACACACTGATATTGAGGTGAGAATGAGCTTAATGTGACCAAGGAAAGGCAAAGGTTACATTTTATGTCTGAGAACAATGGGAAGGGAATAAAATCATAATCAAAGGGAGGCTCAGATAATGCCCATTCTTGTGGGCCATGAAAAGATTTTTGGCTTTTATTTATAAATAGAAATGGAAGTCATCAGAGGGTCTTGAGTAGTGGGGTGACATAATGCCATTTGTCTTTAAATTGGTGCTCAAGATACTAAATGAAGCAGAGCTCTGGGATAGAATAGGGATAGCTGCAGAACAAACAAAGAAGAAGGAAAACTTCTCAGACTGAAGGGGTGCTGTAATTTAATTCAATTAATATTCAGAATAAGATGTAGACTGTGAAGATTCTACAAGTTTGATAGAAATTATAAGATCTTATTTTATTTCTTCTGGCATAGTATTTAAAAATAACTGCATTAATATGAAAACAAACTAGTATCATTTAGAAATCATTCAACAATGTATGTAGTATAACCTGTGGGAAGTACAAGGTATTTAATAATAAAAAATTCCCTCCATTGGACTCATTTTGGTTAAATTACTTTTATTAAATAAGAGCTTGAAAATCGCTGATATAATATGTAACTTGAAAGTACAAACTACAATGCATTTAACTTGCAGAAAATTAATGAAGCAATGACAATAAGATGAAATAATTTGATATCTACATAGTTGCAAGTAGGCAACTTCCAGATATTAAATTAGGTGACTTAAAACACTTAGTGATGTTTTTAAAAATAGATTCTTCTAACATGGGAAATCTGAGCAGTGTAAACAAATTCAGATTGAGCTTTAAAAAAAAAATTACATAAGGACATGGCTTTCCACAGTGTTCCCCTAAAATTAACTGCTTATTTGCCTTATAAATTTATTTCTGTGCTTTAAGTGTATATTAATTGTGTCTCTGGAATCATATCAAAACATATTTGTACATGTGTAAAACTTAAAAAAATTAAAAATGTGTAGTGGGAAGCTGTAAAACTTATTTTTCTCTAGTACATTAGGAGAGAGTACATTAGGTTTAAAAGAAAAATCCACTCTTCTAATACATTTCAATCTGAGCGTAATGGGTATTTGTGCATTTTGGGAGAAGGATATTGCTCTTGTATATCCTCTGTCATCTAATGTTCTCAGATCAAAGATATATGCATCATCAGCCCCGTAGGGATATAAAACCAATTGTATCTCACATCTTGACATTTCAGAATGCAATCCTTCTCATGTCTATTTAGTTACCACTGAATATAGGATCAAAAGGCTCAGGGTCCCATCACCATTTAATGATGTAGAATTAACTGTTAAGGGCCACTCTAGCGATGCAATCTCTCTCTTGACTTTATGATGAGGTAAGGAATATCAGTGATTATTCCATTGTTTTCTTATATATTTTTAAACTGAGATGTAATTCATATGCCATCTTGTGGATATACCTTCAGTATACATAATAAAATGTATTTCAGAAATATTCAATTTAGTGATTCTTAGCATATTCACAAAGTTCCGTAGCTATCACCGCTAATTCCAGAACCTTTTCAACACCCCAAAAGGAAAGATCAAATACATTAGCAGTTAGTGCACATATCTCTTTCTCCACTAAGCAATCACTAATCTACTTTAGATCTCTATGGATTTGCCTATTCTGGCTGTTTTACATACATGAAATAATGCAATATTTGGCTTGTCCTGTCTTGCTTCTTTGACTTAGCATTATGTTTTCAAGTCTCACAGATACTGTAACACGCAGCAAGACCTCCTGACTTAAATTTTTATAGCTGAATGATTTGTCATTATACAACTATAATATACTTTGTTTACATATTCATCAGTTGAAAGACATTTGGATTGTTTCCACTTTCTGGCTAGTATAATAAATACTGCTATAAAATGTGTGTACAAGTTTTTGTGTGGATATATGCAATTTTGTTGTGAAGGAAATGCTGCAGATTGCTAGGCTATATTGTAACTCTTTGGTAAATATTTTGAGGAACTTCCAAACTGATTTCCTAAACAGGTGTACCACTTCACATTCCCAAAAGCACTATATGAGAGTTACAGTTGTTCAACAACCTTACCAAGACTTGTAAATTTTCATCATTATTTTTAAAGTATAGCTATCTTAGTATGTGTAAAATGGTATCTCATTGTGGCTTAGATAATCATGTCCTAATAACTAATAATGTTAAGCTTCTTTTATGTGCTTATTGATCCTTGGTACATCTTCTTTGGATAAATATCTATCCCAAGCCCTTTGCCAATTTTTAAAATAGGATTGCTTGTCTTTCAATGTCTTTTTTTTTTTTTTTTTGTATCTAAACTGAGTTTCTAATATGTCTTTTGTAAGGGACACTTTTTGATATATTCTGTAAATCTCAACCCTTTAAAAATTTAATCCACTTACTTTTTACTTTGATAAGGAACAACTTTGTCATATAGCTATTTGCTTTTCTCATGTTGTATATGTTTTTGTTTCTCACTTTTTTCACCATTGCCTTATTTATTACCTGGCTAAGTTATTGTAGTCTGCTATTTTGACTCCCTCCTTTTATTTTCTGTATATTTTTGTTATTTTCTTGGTGATTATATGGGGAAATACAGTTAACAACTTAAACATAAAAACATAGTTTGAATAATACCAACTAAGTTTCAATAGTATGCAAACATTTCATTCCTATACATCTCCATTCCTCCTCCTTTATATTGTTATTGTCATACACTGCATTTTTATACATACATTTATAATTATTATTTTCTGCATTTGACTTTAAATCATATAGAAAATTAAGAGTTACAAACCAAATGCACAGTAACACTTAATTTTATATTCATCTGCCTTTATGGACTTTCTTTACTTTTTTATATGACTTCAAGTCACTGTCCATTATCACTTCATTTCTGCTAGAAGACCTCCCTTTAGCATTTCTTGTAAGACAGATCTCCTACATGCTGACTTCTTAGCTTTTGTTTATCTGAGAAGTTCTTAATTTCTTTAAAATTTGTTATTTTTGTTTGCTATTTTATTTTTGGCACTTTAAATATGTCATCCCACTCCTTCTAACTTCCACAGTCTTCAATGATAAATCAACTGAAGATAAATAATCTTGTTGAGAGTTCTTTCTACTTGTTGAGTAACTTCTCTCTTGCTGGGTTCAGATTCTCTCTTTGGATTCAGCAATTGAACTACAATGAGTCAGCGTCAATCTTTTTGAGTTTCTCATGTTTGAAGTTATTGAGCTTTTTGAATGTGAATATTTGTGTCTTTCATCTAATTTAGGAAGTTTTTTTCCACTATTTTGTCATTTTTTTTAACTTAATTCTTTATCATTTTTTTCTGGAACTCTTATGATGTATATGTTAGTGCATTTGATAGTGCCTCACAAGTTCATTAGGTTCTGTTCATTTTTCTTAATTTTTTTTTCAGCTCCTAAGGGTGTCTTATTTTCAAGTTTCCTGATTTTTTTTCTACCTGCTCAAATTTGTCATTGAATCCCTCTAGTTAATTTATATATATATATTTTTTAAAAATTGGATATTGTACTTTCAGATGAATTTCTATTTGCTTCCTCTTAATAATTTGTATTTTGGTTTATATTTCTTATTTGTTCATATATACTTTTTCAAATATTCTTTAGTTTTTTTGTTGGTGGTTTTCTCTAGGACATTAAGAATATTTATAACAGTTAACAACTTTGATTAGTAATTCTAAGGGTTGGTCTTCCTCATGGATAGTTTATGTCTTTCCAGTGAATGAGTCATATTTTCTTTTTTAATTGCATATTTTGTTTTTTTTTAAACTAACAACTGAGAATGTGGTGACTCTGGGAATTAGATTATTCCCTAACGAGGAATTGCTATTATCATTTGTTGGGGGTTGCATTCTGCCATTTGTATTGTGATTTTCCCACATGAATATTGTAAAATTTGTATTCTTTGTTATATGTGGCCATTGAGGCTTCTGTTCCATTGTATCTTCAGTCTGCCTGTTATCTCATAGATATGTCATTAAATGTCTGGATCTGTAAGTTAATAAATGAATGTATCAATGAATTTATTAATTAATTAAAGAGTATGTATGTCTCTTTGAATCATACAATATTTTCTGCTAGGGAAGTTGCTGCCACCTGAATGGGCCAAAATGAAGGTACCAATTTCTTGGAAACCATCATATTGATCAGCACACACAACAACAAACTTTTGAGGGACAGGATTTTACTTTACAACCTGATACTAGCCACTCATTCTAGGAATACGGGCCACTATCCCGCTAGTTAGAGCAAATCTGATAAATAAGGAATGGTAGCTAGTTTGGACATGTTTTTCTTTTATAAAATTCAGGCAGTCTCTCCCTTCATTAAGCACTTTCCTGATTGTTTTAAGTGTCTGATCAGGTTGCAGAGTTCTAAAATGTTTTTTTTTTAATTATTTGTTCAGGCTTAATTGTTGTTTGGATGGAGGGACCAAGTCCTGGAGCTTCCTATTCTGCCACTTTTTGTGATGTCACTGAATTTTAATTTTAATTTTAATTTACATTTCTCTAATGACTAAAATATGTTAAGTAACCTTTCATGTGATCATTGCCCAGTTACATGTCTTCTTTGGAGAAATATCTATTCAAATTAGGAACACATTCTATTTTATGGAATGAAATGTTGCCTAACTCTAGAATCACAAATAAAGCCAATTAATCAAGATCTGTTTACAAAAGCAACTTTTGTTCATTTTGGATTATTTGTCTTTATGTTTGTAAGTTGTTGAGAATATATATATATATATATATATATTCTGAACATAAATACATACATGTTTATTCTGAACAACTCAACTATAATATATATATATATTCTGAACAGCCCTGACAATAAAATATTCTGCAATACATTGTTATATTATACATATAATAGAATATATATTCTGAACAACTGAACAATAAAAATACAAATAGTCCAATTTAAAATGAATATATATATATAGCCCTTATTTCTTCTAAAAAATTGGGATGCATGTGCAGAAAGAGCAGATTTGTTACATAACTACATGTGTGCCATGGTGGTTTGCTGCCCTGTTGACCTGTCCTCTGAGTTCCCTCCCTTCACCTCCCACCCCCAGCCCCCAACAGGCCCTGGTATGTGTTGTTCCTCTCTCTACGTCCATGTGTTCTCAATGTTCAACTCCCTCTTATGAGTGAGAATTGTATATAACACAATATATGTATATATATTCTGAACACTTTTCCTCTGTTAGACATATGATCTGAAAATATTGTCTCCTAATTGTGGATTATCTTTTCATTTCCCTTATAGTGCCTTTGGAAACACAATATTTGTTATTTTGATGAAGCTAAATATGTCTCCATTTTCTTTTCTTTATTGTATTTTAATAATGTATGAAATAAATCATATTGTAAAATGACACTATAAAGATTTGGACATATGTTTGCTAAGAATTTCATGGTTTTTGCTTTTACATTTTGGTATTTTAACCATTTTGAGGTTTTTATTTTTTGTATATGACATAAGGTAGAGGTCCAATATCATTATTTGCATGTGGATAACTAGTTGTCTCAGCACTATTTGTTGAAAAGACTATTCTTTCCCCATTGAATTGTCTTGACATCCTTATCAAAATCAATTAATCATAAATACATGAGCTTGTTTTTATTCTATAAATTCCATTCCATTGATCTCTGTATTAGTCTGTTCTCATGCTGTTAATAAATACATACCTGAGACTGAATAATTTATAAAGGAAAGAGGCTTAATTGACTCCCAGTTCAGCATGGCTTGGTACGCCTCAGAAAATGTACAGTCATTGTAGAAGGGGAAGCAATCATGTCCCTCTTCACAAGGTAGCAGGAAGGAGAATGAGTGCCAGGCAAAGGGGTAAAGGCCCTTCATAAAACCGTCAGATCTTGTGAGAACTCACTCACTGTCAATGAAAACAGAGGCATGGGGGTAACCACCCACATGATTCAGTTACCTTCGCTGGGTCCCTCTCATGACACATGGGGATTATGGGAACTACAATTCAAGATGAGATTTGGGTGAGGACACAGGCAAGCCATGTCACTCTGTATGTCCATTCTTATGCTAGCCCATGCAACCAGGATTACTACAAGCTTTGCAGTCAGTTTTTAAATCATGAAGTTAGTCTTTCATTTTATCTTTGTCAAGATCTTTTTGACAGTTAGGGCTCTTGCATTGAAATTCCGCATGAATTTTAGTATCAGAATAGAGGTTTCTGCAATAAAGTCATCTGGAATTTTGATAAAATTTGTGTTAAATCTGCAGATTAATTAAGGAAGACTGCCACCTTAACAGTACTATTTTCCAATCCTTGAACATGAAATGTTCTCACATTTAGTTTGGTCTTTAATGTCTTTCAGTGATGTTTTATAGTATTTGATGTAAAATATTGCCTTTCTCTTATTAAATGTGTTTTTAAATATTTTTATTTGATGCTATTATGAATAACATTTTATTTTTTCTGATTGTTAATCACTAGTTTATATAAACACAATTTATTTTTATATATTAACTTGTATTCTGCAACTTTGTTGAACTCATTTAACAGCTTTAACAATTTTTTGCATGTATGCAGTTCTTAGGATTTTTTAATGTACAATACCATGTCATCTGCAATTAAATTGGAAAGGAAGAATTAGAATAAGCTGTATTCACATTTTATTTATATTATTTCCTAAATTTCCTGGCTAGAATAGTACAATGCTGGTTAGACATGATGAATTCAGATATTCTTGCCTTGCTACTCATCTGAGGGAAAACAAATTTAGTCTTTCACTACTAATTCTGATTTTAGCTATGCCGTTTTTTTCCTTATTTTTTCTCTCTAATATCACTGGATAAAACTTACAAAATAATTTTGAATAGAAGTAATGAGAAAGGACATCTTTGCTTTGTTTCTGATTTTAAGAAGAAAGCATTTATTTATAATTCCTCTAAATCACATAATATAATATGTGAATTCATTAAATTCTTGTGTATTAAAATAATTTTTGTCTTTTAGGCTGGGCACAGTGGCTCATGCCTCTAATCCCAGGACTTTGGGAGGCCCAAGGAGGGTAGATCATGAGGTCAGAATTTCGAGACCAGCCTGGCCAACATGATGAAACCCCGTCTCTACTAAAAATACAAAAAAATTAGCTGGGTGTGGTGGTGCATGTCTGTAATTCCAACTACTCGGGAGGCTGAGGTGGGAGAACTGCTTGAATCTGAGAGGCAGAGGTTGCAGTGAGCTGAGATCGCACTATTGCACTCCAGCCTGGGTGACAGAATGAGACTCTGTCTCAAAAAAAAAAAAAAAAAAAAAAAAAGAATTTTTGTCTTCCTTTCTGTAAATACTATTGTTTTACATTAATTTATTTTAATATGCTGAAGCAATCTAGTACACTTGGATAAATATCACTTGGTTATAGAGTATAATTATTTTTGTTGTTCTGGATTTGTATAAATATCACTTGGTTATGGAGTTTAATCTTTGTTGTTTTTCTGGATTTGGATAAATATCACTTGGTTATGGAGTATAATTATTTTTGTTGTTGTTCTGGATGTGGTTTGCTAGTATTTTTTTGAAAATTGTTACATTCATACTCATAAAGGGTATTCTCTACTTTCCTGTTCTTGTTATGCATTTGTCTATGTCTAGTATCAGGGTAATACTGGCCTTATAGAATGAGATAGGGAAAGTGTTATCTCCTCTTCTCTGTTTTGGAAGAGTTTGTTAACAATTAGGGTTAATTCTTCCTAATGGTTTTGTTGAATTTTCCAGAATCACCTTGTCTAAGGTCTTTTTTAAGGACATTAAAAAAATTCAATCTCCTTACTTATGGAAGTTTTATTTAGATTTTATATTTTTGTTGAATTATTTCCTTTGATGTTAATCTATTTAGAAATTTCTCTATTTTACCTAGATTATCTAATTTATTGGCATCCATTTATCCATGGTATTCCTTTGTAAAATTTTTTATTTCTGCAAAACTGGCAGTAACGTTTTTCTCAGTCATAACTGATTATGCAAATTCAAATCTTCTTCCTTTTTATCTTGGTAAATTTATCTAAAGATTTGTTAATTTATTTAAACTTTCCTTCAAAATACAAACATTAGTTTTTTTGAATTTATCTTTTTAATACATGTTTATGCTATTATCTATATAGGTTTTATTATATTCTTTCTTGCTTTGCTATGGGTTTGGTTTGCTTTTTTTTAGCTTCTAATTGGAAAACCTAGGTTATTAATTTAAGATTTTTCTTTTTTAACATAATATTTACAGTTATAGGTTTCTCATAGGCAACGCTTTATCAGCATCTGATAAAATTTGGTATATTGTGTTTTTCATTTTCATTCATCTCAAACTATTTTCTAATTTATTTTGTGATGTATTATTTTACCCAGTAATT
This sequence comes from Pongo pygmaeus, assembly GCF_028885625.2. NCBI lineage: Eukaryota > Metazoa > Chordata > Mammalia > Primates > Hominidae > Pongo > Pongo pygmaeus. The sequence continues at coordinate 30,084,210 of NC_072377.2, forward strand.
ATTCAGGAATATGTTGTTTAATTTCTCAGCTTTTATTCCATTATTGGAATAATCTATTTTGTATGATCTCAACTATTTGAAATTTATTGAGACTTGTTTTAAAACCTGACATAATCTATTCTGAGGAATGCTCTATGCACTTGAGATGAATATGTAATCTAGTGGTGTTGGGTGAGTGTTCCGTAGATATGTTAGATCTAGTTGGTCCAAATTGGTGTTTCATTTCCTTATTAATCTTATTCCTATTCTATTAATTTTTGAAAATAAAGAATTGAAATGTCCTGTTATTGTTTTTAAATCATCTATCTACCTTCAGTTTTATGAATTTCTATTTTATGTACTTTGAGGATCTAGTGTTAGATACATATTTGTTTTTAATATTTACATATTTTAATGGATGTATTATTTTATTATTACAAAACATCCTTATAACAATTTCTGTACTAAAGTCTATTTTGTCTGAAATTAGCCAATCTTCTGGTAACTATTACATGGTATATTCTTTGCCATCCTTTTCATTCTACTTACTTGTATTTTTATCTTTTAGAGTTAAAAAACTTTTAGAGTGTGTCTTCTGAAGGCAAAATACTGTTGGATTTTGTGTTTTCATCCATTCTGAAAGTTAAAATGACTGTAAATTTTAAACCATTAAATTTAATGTAAGTAATAATGAGGTGGAATTTATGTCTGCTAATTAATTTTCTATGTACTTTTGTTAGTCTGTACTTTAATTACTACTTTTTTGTGCTAATTAAGTATTTTTCATGTGTACCATTTTCATTTTCTTACTTCACTCACAATATTTTTGAAATATATTCTGACTGGTTGTCCTTATTCATAAAATTAATATATTATAATTTCTTCATTTAATATCAACCTATCTTTGATAGTATACAAAATGTTGTTCCTCAGTATTTTCATTCCCTTCTTGTCCTTTGTTCTGTTACTGTTATAGAAATTACATCTTCATACACTGTATGCAAATCAACACAAATTTATAAATATTGCTTTTCACAATCAGTATTAAAATTCATATAGAAAAAAATGAGAGCCAGAAACACTACTTTTATACTGATATTTATCTGTATAGTTACCTTTGCTGAATCTCTTTTTGTCTTCATGCGGATTCACTTAGTTGTCTACTGCCATTCATTTCAGTTTGAAAACTTCCATTAGTATATTTTTCATAGATCAGATCTACTAGTAACAAAATCGTCAGTTTTTGTTTATCTGGAAATCTCTAAATCTTTTCCTTTTTGATGGATAATTTTGCTGAATACAGAATTCTTATGTGCCGTCTTTCTCTTCTGTTACTTTGACTATGTTGTGTCGCTGCTTTCTGGCCTCTCCTTTGCTCTGATTCAGTATTTTTTCACTTTTAGTTTTTCCCCCTCACACCCTCCCACCTCCAGAGTTTATAAAGCTACTGAAGCACTTTGTTTGTCATGCAACAGTTGGGATTATCCACACATCTTCACTGATCTACTTGACCCTGAACAGATGCGTTGTTTCATGGGAGAAAATAAAATTGGGGTGCAAGGGGTGTCAACATTTTCTCTTGTTTCAGCTTCTTATTTATAACCTCACGGTAAGTGATTAAAAGCTTAACTCTTTCATTTTTGGCTTGTTGCTTTAATTGGCTACATAGACAAAACAGCTTAGGTTTCTCTCCCTGTCCCATCTCAGCTGAGCTCCTGATGATATTCTGGTTTTTTTTTTCTCTCTGTTTTCATTCCCCATTAAGTCTATATTAGTATACTTCATGCTGTGCCATGTGTCTTTTTTTTTTTTCTTGAGACAGTCTCACTCTGTCGCCCGGACTGGAGTGCAACAGTGCCATCTCCACTCATTGCAACCTCCGCCTCCCGAGTTCAAGTGGTTCTCCTGCCTCAGCCTCCCGAGTAGCTGGGATTACAGGCACCCCCCCACTACGTCCAGCTAATTTTTTGTATTTTTAGTAGAGACGGGGTTTCACCGTGTTGACCAGGCTGGTCTCGAACTCCTGACCTCGTGATTCACACGCCTTGGCCTCCTAAAGGGCTGGGATTTCAGGTGTGAGCCACTGTGCCTTGCCTGTGCCATGTGTCTTAAAGGCTCTGTTCATTTTTCTTCATTATTTCTCTTTCTGTTTCTCAGACTATGTTATATTGATTGAGCTATCTTTAAGTTTATTATCTTCTTTAAGAAAAATTGGCTCTGAAGCCCTTCCAGTTAATTTTTCTTATCATAGATTATATATAATATATCATATTTTATTTTCATATCTATAATATATATTTCTTATCATAGATTGCATATAATATATAATATAAATATATAGTTTTTCTTATCATAGATTATCATAATTAAGATTTCTTATCATAGAAGCTTTTCAGCTTCTGAATTTCTAGCATTTTTTTCTCATTTATAATTTCCATCAATGTATTGGTATTTGATATGGTTTGAATGGGTCCCTCCACAAATATATGTGTTAGAAACTTAATCTCCAATGCAAGTGTTGGAAGCTGTGACCTAAAGGGAGGCGTTTAGATCATGCAGGTTCTATCCTCACACATGGATTAATGCTGCTATAAAAATGGCTTGTGAAAGTAACTTGCTCTCTTTTTCTCTTCTGCCACATGCAGAATGGTGGTTCTCCCTCCAAAGGATGCTACATTTCAAGGGTTCATCTTAGAAGCAGACACTGCTCCCTCACCAGATGCCAAACTGCTAGCACCTTCATCTTGGAATTTCCAGGCTCCAGAACTGGCAAACATAAATTAATTTTGTTTGTGTGTGCTTTTTTAAATAAATTACTCAGTCTCAAATATTCTGTTATAGAAGCACAAATGGACGGACAGTATTCTATATTTGCTAAACATTATTTTCATATTTTTCTTTAGAAGTATAGACATGTTTTCCTTAGGTTCCTTGGATATATTTTTAATAACTGATTTTATCATTTTGGGATAGTTTTTATTGATTACTTCTTTTCCTGTGTGTGGGGTAAACTTCTTTATTTCTTTGTATGTTTTGTATTTTTGAAAATCGATATACAAATAGTATAATGTGGCAATTCTGGAAATTAGATCTTCCCCACCCAGAGTTTGTTGTTGTTTGTGTGTTAGTGACCTTACTGATTTATGTAAAGTGTATATTCGTTTTGTGATTGTATCGCTACTGAAGATTCTGCTTAATTAGCTTAGTGAATAACTAATGATTTATAGTGATGGTCTTAAAAGCTTGTAGTTAATAAGGCTCTCATTTTTTGCCAAAGAATTGTCTGTGTGTATTGCAGCATGCCTACAACCATCAGCCAGGCCCTCAGACCTGGAGGTGTGCATGGCATTTAACTACTAAGAAATATGTTAAAGCGATTCAAAGCCCCCATGGACATCTCATTCCCCAAGTTTTTGGTTTAATAGATTTGTTAGCTTATGGTTTGCTCCAACTGTTACCCACTGCCACAGGCATCTATAATGTTAAATAATTGCTGCTTATTGCTTTCAACCAAAGCTCACCAGGAAAATTTATCTTAAACTTGATGAACTCTGAGTTAGGTCAAATAAAGACAATGGTTTTTAGTGGGTTTTTTCCAAGGAATCACCAGATAGGTCAAAGATTGATAATTAAGAATGGGGCTTTGACAAACCTCTTTCCCCTTATCATGTGGAATGGCTGTGAGGCTACTGGTTTTCACTACGATTTCAGGTTGCTGGTTGTCTAGCCTAGTCCATATCATTCAGAGCTGAGAGAAGGGGATGGCAGCAGGGCAAGTGAAAATGAAACAACACTTGCTGCTTTTACTGAAGTTCATTTATTTGTTCTTCAATAAATGCTTCCTTGCCAGGCACAGTGGCTCACGCCTGTAATCCCAGCACTTTGGGAGGCCAAGGCAGGTGGATCACATGAGGTCAGGAGTTCGAGACCAGCCAGGCCAATATGGCGAAACCCCATCTGTACTAAAAGTACAAATATTAGCCGGGCATGGTGGCACGCACGTGTAATCCCAGTTACTCGGGAGGCTGACACAGGAGAATCACTTGAACCTGGGAGGCGGAGGCTGCAGTGAGCAGAGATTATGTTACTGCACTCCAGCCTGGGTGACAAGAGCAAAACTGTGTCTCAAAAATAATAAATAAATAAATAAATAAAATGCTTCCTGGAGGACTGCAGGCCTTTGGTTAATTTCCAATGTTCTGACAACTTTGAGTCTGACCATTTGTACCAGTGTTCCCATACTCTTTATTAAGAAGAGGATTAACAGAGGTCCTTATTCAATCATCTTGATGATAACAACGTTTCATTAGTTTTTACAAGTGTTGAGTTAATTGGATAGTGTCTTGGTTAAAGTAAAACTGGAATTTATAAATATTTAAATTCTTTGAAAAAATATGTTTTTCAAATGATACCTCAATATAAAACTCAGATTCCAGCTATATGTTTATACAAAAAAATTGTTAAATTTTTAACTTTATAAAAGGTTTGTTTAACATTGATTTTAAAAAAATAAATTCAGTTACTGTTTTTAGAGCAATAATTATGTTTTCCTAAATACAAAATCCTGAAAATTTGATGTTGTTATAGTTGCTGCCAATATGAATTTTTGCTTTCTCTTAATTTCTGTATTGCCTTACATAGTAATAATAGAATTTTGCTTTTGACCAGTAAATTAAACTATTTTTCATTCTTGGTACATTTTCAAAATTAATGCTGTATCACTATTAATATCAACAATGCTCAACTTCTTTTTCATAAATACAAAATTCTGAAAAACAACTGAAGCAACAATATTACATTATTTTACAGGGCTTATTATTTACTAAAACAACTAAGTTGTGTGGTTTAGATTGCATTCAATGAACACACCCAATCAGACATTGCTTACATATCATTAGCAGGGGACTTCCTAATTCTTTATTTACGTATTCATTTGCTCGATTTCCCATGGGAAGTCACATACTAGACTAAACTTCTAGTGCTCTAACCTTCATATTCTTTGTCTTAGCAAACAAAATATTTTTTCACAAAATTTTATAAGACATGCTATTTTGACATCCATCCACATGCACCCAAATATAGTCACATAGTTGACATTTTTATATATTACTTAGCTTCTTTTTCTGAACCGTCTATGAGTCAATGTGTATTATCTTTTCCTTGTTTCTTTATGTTGGGTTGTCTTATTCTATGTGTCTCTTTGCTGGAGATTTTCATAGTCCATGATATGGATTGGGTCTTTGTCCCCACTCAAATCTCATCTGGAGTTGTGATCCTCAGTTTTGGAGAAGGGGCCTGGTGGGAGGTGATTGTATCTTGGGGCTGGACTTCCTTCTTGCTGTTCTTGTGACAGTGTGTGAGTTCTCAAGAGATCTGGTTGTTTAAAAGTGTGTAGCACCTCCCTCTTTGCTCTCTCTTCCTCCTGCGCCAGCCACGTAGGGCATGCCAAATTCTCCTTGGCTTCTGCCATGTTTGTAAGTTTCCTGAGGCTTCCTCGGGCATGATTCCTGTACAGCCTGCAGAATCATGAGCCAATTAAGCCTCCTTTCTGTATAAATTACCCAGTCTCAGGTAGTTCTTTATAGCAGTGTTAGAACGGACTAATACAGTCCACTTGGGCTGCTATAACATAATACCTTAGATGGGTGGTTGTGAAAATCAGAAATTTATTATTTACAATACTGGAGTCTAAGAAGTCCAAGAGTAAGGTGCTGGCAGATTCACTGTCTGATGAGGACACATTTACTAGATCATAGATGGTGCTTTCTATCTGTTTCCTCACATAGAAGAAAGAATTAGCTAGCTCTTTGAGGTTTCTTTTTTAAGAGCACTTATCCCAATAATGAGGAGTCCATCCTTGTGATCTAATTATCTCCCAAAGGCCTCACATCTTAATACCACCATCTCCTTGGTGGTGAGAATTTCAACATATGCATCTTGGAGGAACAGAAACATTCACACCATAACATTCTACTCATGCCTTCCCCTACAAATTCATGTCTTTATCACATGCAACATAATGTTTATTCTATCCCAACAGCTCCTAAATCATTACTCATTCCAGCAGCAAAATTGTAAAATTCAGACTCTCATCTAAATATCATCTAATCAGATATAAGTAAGAAAGACTCAAGTTACAATTTATTCTGAAGCAAACTGTTCTCCAGCTGTAAACCTGTGCAATAAAACAAATTGTGTGTCTCCAATATATAGTGACAGGCATAGAATATATATCCCAATTCCAAAAGAAAAAAAAATAGGAAGGAAATGGATTATAGGTCACAGGTCCAAAGTAAATAAAATATTATCAAGGTAAACAATATTAAATCTTAAGGTTAGAGAATAAACTTATTTGACTCAATTTTTTGCAACCCAGTCCACTGGGAAGAGGTCATGTCTTCCAGGCTCACTGGGGCCCCAGCCCCACCTCATGTCTCTGCTGGGCATTGCCCTTGTGGGGGCTCTCTGCAGTTGCCCTAGCTCTGTGTCAATTATTTGCCTGGGCCCCACAACTCTGCTTGGCATTCTTTGAAATCTAGTTGGAGGCAGCAATGCCCCTAAAACTTTTGCATTCTGTGTGCCAGCAGAGATGCTACCACACAGAGACTACCAAACTTATTGCCTATGTCCTTCAGAGAGGCAGCCACCAAGGCCCACGCCACACCTAGGCTTGCTAGAGTTGCACCTGGGTTGACTGAGAAGAATGGCACTGGAATTCAGAAGTAGGGCTTTCACATTGCTCTACCTTCCATAATCTTGCCTTCTGGGCCTGTGATGTGATTAATTCCATTATAAAGGATACCATTCCCTTCCACCATGTGAGTACACAGATAGAAGGCACTATCTATGAGCCAGAAAGTGGACTCTCAGCAGACAATAAATCTGCCATTGCATTGTTCTTGGACATCCTGGACTCCAGAGGTTGGGAAAGTAAATTTATACGGTTTACAAGACACTCATTCTGGTATGTTGTTACAATTGCCTAAAAGAACAAAGAGAGAAAATTGGCAGTAGAAAGTGGAAGTGATACTATTATAAATACCTGAAAATGTAGAAGTGACTTTAAAATTGGGTGATGGGTAGAGGTTTGAACAGTTTTGAGGCACTTTCTCGCAAAAGTCTACCTTCTTTTGAACAGAATGTAAAGGATGACTCTGGTGAGAGCTCAGGAGAAGAGAAGAACTGCAGAGAGAGCTACATCTTCTTACAGAATACCTAAAGGATTGTGAACAGAATATTGGTAGAAATATAGATGGTAAAGAGCATTCCGATGAGGTCTCAGACTCATCATATTGGATATTAAGTTTCAACATATGATTTTTGGGGGAACATAAACGTTTAGACCATAGTATATCTATAATATCTATATGTATATGTAAATCTATATCTATCTATCTATCATCTGTCTATAAAATTAAATAGAATAGATGCTTATTGACGATTTACCTAAATTTTTAAAGATAAATCTCTATGGGTCTCTTGTTGTCCTGCACATCTTGAAAACAGTAATAATTGTCCTTTGCCCTTAGGACTATACTTTCAAAGATATCTGCATAGCAAATAAAGCTTAGAATACAGAGATGATGTCTTCCCTGGAGCAAATATCATGTTATTAGCAGTCTTGGAAGACAGAAATACTTTGTCTCTCTGGACAAAATGACAGGCATGTTTGGGCCTCTTATAAAATATTAGGGTTCCATAAGGTCAAGATAGCTCTCCTATACACTCTTTTTGTGCAGTCTTCCATCTAGGCCTACCTCTGTCACCCTATTGGGAATTGAGTGCAAGAGAAACTAATGCAAATAAGCAATACTCAACGCTTCTTGATGAAGTCTTGTATATTCTGCAAACATCTGTAAAACTGGCAGGCTAACGTGATAACCTGAAGTTAGGTGAAATTCAAGACCCTTCAGAGTTCTTAATGCTGATACATTAAGAAAGAAATCAATGAGATGGTAAAGCTGGTTCAAAGGTCACTTCTGAAAAGAATTATACAGTGCATTATGGAGGACATGCTGAAATAGGCTTTCTAAATTAAAGCAAGATTTTTATTTCCATTAAAGAAATGCAATTATAATTTTTGAGTTTAGTTTTTTCACAATACAAAATTATTTTCATATTTATTAGACATAAATATACAAGTGACATGTATTTTACAAAATGAGACTATTAAGAGTGAATAGCAAGTCAAAGTTATAAAGCCTCTTGTAATATTTTGCTAGGGCTGCCATAACAAAGTACCACCAACTTGGAATCTTAAAGAATAGAAATTTATGCCCTAATTTGTGGACTCCAGAATTCTCAATTCAAGGTGTCCAACAGTATTGGTTCCTTCTGAGAGCTGTGAAGAAATATCTGTTCTATGCCTTTTTCCTATCTTCTAGTGGTTTGCTGTCAACCTTTGGTGTTTCTTGATCTGTGCATAACTCCAGTCTTCACTTGAAATTATCCCTATGTTTCTTTGTGCCCAAATTTTATTTTTAAATATGGGCACAGTTATATAGGAATAGAGCATTTCTTAATATAACCTTATTATATTAACTCATCATCTACAAAGACTCTATTTCCAAATTAGATCATATTCACAGATACTAGGGGTTAAGATTTCAGTATCTTTTTGGAGGACTGATTCAAGTTATAAAATCCTCCATAGGCATGATAGGGAATGCTTTAAATTGGCATTGAAAAGACATCCTGCCATCTCTTTTTCAATTTTCATATGGTGGATATCTTTTATTAATAATATTTTAATAATACTCTCTTTAGGGGTTAGAAATGTTTTCAATATATTTTCAAAACTGCAGAATATTCTTTTTCAAATTATTTTTAAATAAGACATAGAAATTCCAAACAATCAAGTAGGGTGTGCTTGAGAGTGAGTGACTCATCTAGCATGACTCATTACATTTTAAGTTTAAATTGTTTAATTAGGTGACATTTACAAAGACTTAGAAATGCAGGAACTTTATAATGCAAGATATGCAGCCGCCATATTTTCCTTAACTTGTAGATTGTTCCATTATCATTTGCCCTGTACTTTACATGCTAATGTGATGCAATCCTTCAGTTGCATCTTATTTGCTTTAATTTCAGACAGTATTGTTGTTTTATACTCTATTGTGTGCTCATATTAAATACGGTTAATATCATGGACTGAATTGTGGTCTCCCAAAATTTGTATGTTGAAGTCTTATCCTCCTTTGTGAATGCATTTGAAAATAGGACATTTAATGAGATAATTAAGGGAAACTGAGGTCATAAGGGTAGAGCCTTAATATAATAGATGGATGTCCTTGATAAAAGAGAAAGAGACCCCAGAGATTGCTCTCACTGTGTCTGTATATGCACAAAGGAAAGGTCATGTAAGGACACAGCAAGAAGGTGACCATATGCAAGCTTTCTAGCCCCTTTTTGTAGAGAGGCCTGATCAGAATCCACCCTGCTGGACCTTGATTGTGAACTTCCAGCCTCCAGTACTGTAGTAATGTAAATTTATGTTGTTTAAGCCACTCAGTCTGTGGTATTTTGTTATGACAGCCCAACAAGACTAATATAATTACCAGTTTTCTTGTTTACCATTAATTTTTGCATTTAGGTCTTCCATCCAGAAGGAACATTCACGTAGTCTATTATTCCAACGGAGCTGCTATTTGATGCCTCTCTTTTCTCTAATAAATTTGTCTTCCAAACTTCATCCACCTGCCGGTCAAGGTTTTCTCATTTGTCCTTGCCAACATCTCCAATAGCTCCATAATCTATATAAAGTGTCCCCGATTCTGACAACTACCTTTTCATCTTTCCAATTCTAGTTCTTTTGAAGTTCCATAGTGAGAATATGATGGTGGTAAATTCTATTTTTTTGTTCGTTTATTTGTAAATATATTGTCTCTACTCCTATTTTTGAATGTAACTACTGTGAGCTTGAATTCTAAATTAAGGGAATTTTCTCTTAGTACCTAAAAGACATATTCAATTGTCTTCTGACTTCTACTGCAGTTAAAAATATGCTATTCATCTTTCTTTGTACTTTTGTAAATAGCTATTTTCCTTTTCCAACATCATTTAAAGTCTCTCTCTCTCTGTTACTTATTTTACGTTCATTAATATTTTTTACTGTTCTGTGTTGTTTGCAGGATAATTCTTTAAAACTACAATCCAGTTAATTAATGCTCTCTTTAGGTGGCCTAAACTGATGATTAGATAATGAATCAATATTTTAATTTAAGCTACATTTTCTTCATTTGTAGAAGCCTATTAATTTTTTTCCAAACCATATCTTGTATTATGCCTTGGTCTTTGTTGTGGATTGAAATGCATCTTCCAAACAGATGACGACGTTTTAACCCTCCATATCTATGAAAGTGGCCTTATTTGGACTTTGCAGACGATCAAGTAAAGATGAGGTCACTAGGATAGGAACTAATACAATATAGCTGATGTCCTCATTAAAATGGGAAACTTGGACACAGAAGCAGATACATATGGATTTAAGCCAATATAAAGTCACAAGGGAAAATACTTTCTACAAAGCCAGGAATGCCTGAGGTACCAGAAGCCAAGGAAAGGCATAGGACAGATTCTCTCTCACAGTCCTCAGAAGGAACCAACCCTTTCAACACCTTGATTTCAGATTTCAGCCTCCAAAACTGAAAGAAAATAAATTCCTGCAGTTTAAGCCACCCAGTTTATGGTACCTTGTTATTGCAGCCCCAGAAGACAAATTACCTCCTGTGTTTTTTTGTTTTACTTCCCTTTACACATTCTATAAATGCTATCTATTAATGAAACATATCTGATTGATCTATAATATGTACATAGAATTTCAGTTCTACATTTTATTTTCATTGATAACGTACTAAGGAGAATCAATAGTTTATCTCCAGTAATTATTCGTGTTTGCTTTTGCCAGGTGTCTTGGTACACTGCCAAACCCAGAAGCACAGAATAGCATAAATTCATGCCCCTATGCTACATGAAGGGAATACAATTTACATGTAAGATATCATTTTAATTTTAGAGAAAATACATGGATTTGAGAAAACAAAAATATTGTTAAAGGATTGTAAATTAGATTGGTTAAAAGATCATAAACACTGAATTCGGAACTTGTAGGATGAAGTCACATTTCTCCTGTTGAAATTTTAGTATTCAGTAAAGCCCCTGGACCTCAGTAACATTACCTACAAATTTAGATTAATAATATTGTATTTCTAATGCTTTAGTGGGTATTATCTGGAAAAGCATGGTGATTGATACATTATGGGAATTCTGAACTATCTATTCAATCATTTATTCACAGAAAAATGTTCTCTGGAGAGTAAACTATTTTATTTATTCCAAATTAATTCTTAGGCTCTTATTTTCATGTATGTGTCAGTTAAAAATAGGCTTACTTGGTGCTTATTTGGTATTTTATGCTTAACAACTTCTAAAATATAAATGAATCATGTTGTATGTAAAATTTAATACATTTTAACACCTAGAATTAAATGTTCTCCTACTTATCACTCAATCTCTGCAGAAATTCTAGATATTTAAAGCATAGGGACTCGGGGTGAAAGCCAAGCCTAATGTGAAAACAGCTGGAAGCATTTTCTACATTAATTTAGTTTCTTCCAGCATGATTACTCATCGTTTTCCTCTGCATGTTTTTTTCTTTTATACACATCTTAATATTCAAAAATTATGGCAAAATTATTCAGTGCTTGAGTTCTTACTTCAGAATAATGTATTTCCATTTTCATTCATAGTAATTATTAGTTAAATTATTTAATTTTTGCTCTAAAGAAGTTACATATTTCTCTTACAGTTCTTTACATATAATCGATTTTATTTAATTTGGTAGGTATTTGCCATTTCTAATATACATTATATGATCAAATTTAAACAAATTTCATTGTATATTTACTCAAAATATAATTCGTGTACTGGATTCATTTTTGGTAAAACCATTGTTATTTGTGATCAAGACTTCATTAGCTTTTCCTATAAATAATTATACCATTATTTATAGTAGACAAACATATATATACACAAATAGACATATCAGAGTTTATAGACTTTTAAGTAGGATTATTAATTTAAAAAATAGCATATTGGTAAGGTAATGTTTCATCCGACTCTCACATCTCACGTATATGTATTATTCCATAATTTATTAGAATTTTTATACGATATCCTCTAATACCTTTTTCACCTGGCATACTTTTATATCTTTTGGAGAAAAATTAAACTTTAAAATGTCATTAAAATGCACATGTTTTTTTTTTTTTTTTTTTTTGTTTTAAACAATTTTCAAACTTGTTTTAATAGGCAAAACGGGCTCTGTAATGCTAAACTAGATGTAAATAGCCCAAGGATCCAATTTCAGCCAAATGTTTTATTATAAACTATTTATAAAGAATATAAGATTTATTCTGAACATGAATATTTCATATTTGACCTGAATTTTCAAAATTTAGTGATTCTCATTGTGCTCTGCATTTTGATTTTTTAAAATAACACCAGAAATTTTTCACATTTTCTTTTCATATGGAACTTAGTTAAATACTTTATGATCATGTTAGCTTAAAAAACCTAAATACTATGAAATTACATCTTCATGTTTCATATAGATTCAGCAGTTATAACTTTAAAATTAATTTAAACTCATTACTTGGTGTAGGATAATAACAAATCTTTATTTTGTATAAATATCGCAATGTAACCCAATATTAACTTATTTGAAATAACAACTACTTAGACGCTAGTATTAACAATTAATGACGGAAAAGGAAAGGACAGGAGAACCATTCCTAAATTTATCAAAGTAAGAGCCTTGACACATAATGATTCACACTATTAAAAGACTAAATGAGACTGGAATGGTTCAATTTTTCTAAGTACTAGGATTGCCAGAAGAACAGGCCATATAATTGGAAATAAAACTTGGTGGAAGACATAGAAACCATGTTTAAATAATTGGCAGATAATGAGGATATTAAGCGGATGTGAAAGGGACCAAAAACCTTAAAGTTTGTGAAGCTATAGATTGACTAAAGAAAATGCATTATCACAGCATAGAGTTAAACTATACCAATAAAGAATATAGGAGTTTGGCTTCAGAAATTCAAATGCAATTTGTTTTAGTTATAAAGGAAAACAAAAATAAAATATGAAGAATAATGTAATATATGGAGTAAATATAAATGAATAGGTAATTTTATTCTCCTTAGTTATTCTCAGGCACACCAAGAGAAATACCTGAGAAAAGCAACCAAGAAATAATATTTTAAAATTTAAGTTTTTATTTTAGATACAGGGAGTACATGCACAGTTTGTTACTTGGGTATATTGCACCTAGATTATGAGCACAGTACAATAGGTCGTTTTTTTAACCCTCACCCCTCTCCCTCCTCCTTCTAGAAGTCCACAGTGTCTGTTATTCCCATCTTTATGTCCATGTGTTCTCAATGTTTAACTCACACTTGTAAGTGAGAACATGCAGTATTTGGTTTTCTATTCCTGCATTAATTTGGTTAAGATTATCGCTTCCAATTGCATCTACGTTGCTGCAGACGCCAGGATTTCATTCTTATTTCTGTCTGTATAGTTTTCCATGGTGTATATGTAACCACATTTTCATTATCCAATCCACTATTGATGGGTACCTGGGCTGATTCTATGTCTTTGCTATTATGAATAGCACAGGAATGAACTTAAAAATGCATGTTTTTTTGGCATATTTTCCTGTGGGCATACACTCAGTAATGGGATTTCTGGGTGAAATAGTAGCTCTGTTTTAAGTTGTTTGAGATCTCTCCAAACTACTTTCCTCAGTGGCTGAACTAACTGAAGCATATACGGAGACAATCCAACGTTTCGTTAAAATTCCAAAATATTTTTATATTTACTAAATAGCTTTTATAATCATCCTAATGAATGTGAAGTGGTATCTCATTGTGGTTTTGATATGCATCTCCTCAATGGCTAAAAATATTGAGCAACTTTTTATGTTCTTATTGGACATTTTTCTATCTCTTTGGAGAAGTGTTTATCCAGATTGGCTTACCGTTTTTTTTAAAGTTAGGTTATTTGCCATGTTATTACTAACTCATAAGAAACATTTATATATTATGGATATATCTATCATTAAATATCTTATTTGAATAAATTTTTCTGTTCTATGAGTTATCTTTCATAAAAGGTCTGGCTCAAATCTTAATGTTTAATTGTTTATATTTATCAAGCTCCTCCTCCTCTCTCTCTCTTTACCTTTTACCTAACTGGACAAAACATTAAGAAAGCTCAGGGATTTTTCCTATTGACACCTGCAGGAAGTTCAAACCACACAAAACCTGGAGGCATGTAGGAATACTGTCCCTGCCGCATCCTTTACTCACCATAGAAACGAAAGTCAAAAATCCTTCCTACTTTTTCAAGCCATTTTGGAGCAGCTGGGAGGATACCCACTTTTGTCAGAAAGCCTGAATATTTATTTAATAAATTTCTTCATATCCTCTTGGCATGTATGTGTGAGACATCATCAGTCATGACATGTAAGTCAATTCTGAGTGTGTGTGGGAGGATCCATCCCATCTAACTGAGTTACTAAAAAATATTTCATTTCTTTGATGTTGTTCTTTGAAGTACAATTGTTTTAACTTTTGATGAAATCAAATTTATGAATTTTTTGTTGTTGCTTTTGCTTTCAGCATCTTTTGTGTGAAGGCGTTTCCTAACATTGTCAAATATTACTCATGCTTTTCCTTCAAAAGGTTTTCCAGATTTTAGTTCTTACGTCTAAGTTTAAGACTCAATTTTAGTTAACTTTTGAACATGGTTAAGGTAGGGGTTCAATTTGACTCTTTTTCATATGGATAGCCATTTACATTACGTGTGTGTGTGTGTGTGTGTGTGTGTGTATAAAACATACACTATTGGCAATTATAAATATATATTTTTAAAAGACTTTTCAAATTTGCCTAAGCAGTTTTAAAAATTCAATTGACCATTACTGTAAAAATATATTTATAGACTCTCAATGCTGTTACCTTTACTTTTATTTATATACAGTCAGTAACAAACATTCCTAATTAGTTTCTAGCTTTGGAGAAAATATTCAAATTGAAAAATGTGAGCCTAATTTGTTCTTTATTAAGACACATTTTGCTATTCTGGCCCACTTGATTTTTCACATAAATTTTAGAAATAGCTTTAAAATGTCACCTGGTGTTTTGATAGTGATTCCTCAAAATCTGTAGACTAATGTGAAGACTGTTGCCATCTTAATAATAAATCATCTGATCCATAAACATGAAATGTCTTTCAATTTGTTTTGGTCTGCTTTGAGTTTTTTGACAAAAGGGTATTTTAAAAAAATTTTGAATTATTTACTGCATGTATACAGAAAGGCAAATAGTTTTTGTACATTGTTCTTGTATCTTATAACTTTAATGGACTCGTTTTTAGTTTTAACATTTTGTAGTGGATTCCTTTTGTTTTAGATCACGTTACCCTTTCCTAACCTAATAGCTCTTATTTATTTTTCTCACCTAATTGTCCTATCTAGATCATCCAATACGGTATTAAGTACAAGTGGCAAAAGTGGGCATGTTTGTATCGTTCCCAACTTTATGGAATCTCACTGTTAAGTATGTAGGTTTCAGAATGTCCCTTATGTTGAGAAAGTTTCTTTCTCCTTGTTTGTTGACAGTGTTTACCAAGAAAAAGTGTTATATTTTAAAAATATATTTTGTTATCATCTATTGGGATTATTATTAATGAATTTTTTCTGTGCTATTCTGATATGGTATATTACATTAATTAATTTTTGGATGTTAAATAAACCATACATCCCTGGGATAGTTCTCCTTTGGTGCATTTCATCTTTTTTTATATGACACTGGGCTTGACTTGCCAGGATTTTGTTGAGTATTTTAAATCAACATTCACAAGTGACATTTTTATTAATTTGTTTTCTCTGGGTTGTCTTTGGTTTTGGTATCAACATAATATGATTTTCACAGAATGTATTTTGAGGTTTGTAAATATTTTACCTTAATTAAAAAAAAATTTGCTAGAATTTACCAGTGAAGATATTTAGGCCCAGGCTTTTTTTTCAAGAGACTTTTAAAAAATTATTAATTTGTTCCTTTACTTGCTGGAGGCTTGTCAGAATTTCTATTTATTCTTGAGTAAGTTTCAGTAGCTTGTGCCTTTCTAGGAATATTTCCTTTCAATATAGGTTATCTAATTTGTTAATATACAGTTGTTTTTAAAATTAACTTACGCTAAATTCGTTTCTATTAGGTAGGCAAAATGTTTATCAGTTTGTTATTTTCCTGGAGCCAACAACTGGTTTTCTTCTGAGGACTCTGTCCTTGGATTGTAGATGGTTACCTTCTCCCTGTGTCTTCACAAACTCTTCTCTCTGAGTCTTACAGGCTAAGTTGTGACTCCCCCAAAATTCATATGTTGAAGTCCTAATGCTCAGTACCTCAGAATTAAGTCAAAATGAGGTCATCAGGATGGGCACTATTTCAGTAGGACTGGTGTCCCTATAAGTAGAGAAGATCAGTATAGAGATATGAACACAGGAAACACCATGTGAAGACATCAAGAGAAGATGGCCATCTACTAGCCAAGGAAAGAGGCTGGGAAGAAACCAACTCTGCTAGCAACTTAGTCTTAGAATTTGGCCTATAGAATTGTAGGAAAATAAACTGCTGGCTGGGTACGGTGGCTCATGCCTGCAATCCCAGCACTTTGGGAAGCTGAGGTGGGCAGATTGCTTGAGCCCTGGAATTTGAGAACAGCCTAGGCAACATGGCAAAATCCCACCTGTACAAAAAATACAAATATTAGTCAGACGTGGTGGAGCATGCCTGTAGTCCCAGCTATTCAGGAGGCTGAGGTGGGAAGATCACCTGAGCCTGGGAAGTCAAGGCTGCAATGAGCCATGATTACAACATTGCACTCGGGGCTGGGTGATAGGAGTGAGACCCTGTCTCAAAACATAAAAAATATAAAAATTAAAAAAAAAGAATGAAAAGAAAGGAAAACGAAAAAGAGAGAGAAACTTCTGTTGTTGAAGCCACTCAGTCTATGACTTCATTCTAGCAGTCCTGGCAAATAATACAGTGGAGTATCTACATAAATTATTTGGAATTATTCCACATGGCATATTTTGCTATTGTTTCCATTTATTTATTTACTCAGTCATTTACGTCAGTATAGACTTGTGGGTATTAATTTTATACTTTGAGTAATAATCCAATACTCTGTGTTTATTTGTTACTCACATTGCTCCCGATTTGAACTTTGTGAGGTCTTTCGTTTGGCTCTTATGTCCTATTGAAATAAACCAATCTTTTTTTCTCCCTATTTACTGCTTCCTTACTTCTGAGCTACATGTTTAGCAAGTGCGTTTGATCAGGAATAGAAGCCTGAATGAGAATTTCTGGACACTACACACTAGCATTGCCAAGGAAAATACAATGCAGTCAAATGCTGGATGGAAAAAGGTTTTCCTTACATAAAGGAGACAGCATATGATTAGCCTTAGTCGTGGGCATCAGTTCCCGAGGGCCAGTGGGCCCCTCCCAGTAGTTGACACAGGGCAATTTGTTTATATGCACAATTCTTGTGCTGCAGCAGAAAGACCTCAGCCACTCCCTGCAGAGGACAGAAATAGTAGTGGGATTGGCCACGTGTCATTTGATGCATATGCTTAAACAGAACAAAGGAGTTCACAATGAGCCTAAAACAGAGAATGATATTCCCACACGAGGAGAAAAGTCCAGCACAGGTAGCAACGACTCTTGCTCTCTTGGTAAAGAGATGCTCCAGGCCCAAGGTCCATTCTACACAACTAGGTGGAAGTCAAAAGACTACATGCACGGAACTACCTTTCCCAACAAAACAAGCTGTCCCAGGCTCATCTGTCTTGTATATTTCCGGCCCCAGTCCTGGAATCAGCCATATCTCCAAGAAGCCTTGATTCTTTTTATTGAAAAAGAGCATAAGAATATAAGAAACCATGATCTGGGCACTGTGTATGCTCATTACTGCAGGATATTGCTGCTAGTAGACTCCCTCAGCTAAGAGCAAGCAAATACATGTGTGAATACATGAAGACTCCATCTCCTGGCCAAACATTTATGTGCCATTCTTAGTCCTAGCCATAGGCATTACAGAGGCTTTATGTGGGCGTTATATACCCTTCCCATAGCTGACTTTGTGCTCAGCCAATTTGTTACGGTCTCTAGAAAAAACTCAGCCTTCACTCTTGGTCAGCCATGCTTTTAAGGATATATACATTTTTGCCCAGGAAACTTCATTCCTCGGTCTCTATCCGGAGTTTTCAGCCAAGGTCTTCAGGCACCTCTGCAGAGGCCTCCTTATCAGGTGAGGAAAGGCATATTCGAAGTCACTTTTACCCACTGTGAATCGATACTCAGTACTTTCCAGCCCTCCCTTTTCTCCCTACAACCTCACTCTTCCCAACCCTTAGGCCGGGGTTTATAAAACAGCAGAAATCTTTTGTTCAAGGTTCCTAAAGAGGGTGAAGGCTTTTGTGTCTGCTAATCCACTTGACCCCTGAATGGCGCATTATTATGTGGCGGGTAATGGAAAGGGGAAGGGGAAGTCTGCCACTTTCTCACATTTAGACTCTTACTTATACCACTGGAGTAAGTGATTAAATGCTCAACTCTTTCATTTTGGCTTGTTTTTAATCAACTACTCTAACACCTTGCCGGTCAGCTCTTTCTCTCTCCAGCTCAGCTAAGCACCAGGCAATACAAAACTGTGTCTATATAAGTATCTATAAATATTTCCAAATGTAACCATCAATATCCAACATTAAGTTAAACATTAGTTCATGAGATGTCTCTGTCTCTATTTAATAACCACTTGGATCATTCTACCCTCTTTTTTCTTTTCTTATCTGTAACCTCCCATTCCAAAAGTGAGAAAAATGATTCCCATCACCTGCCATTTATTTAAATTCCAGTGTATGTGTATTGTGGTATAAAAATTATTAACCTATACCCAGTGAGAAATAGCTGGATCAACTAGATACAGGTTTTATGTACAATTTTCTTTGCCTTTAGTCTAACAGATTTCATTCATTTTGAAAATTATTTAAATTAGCATTATCTCCAAAACTTTCCAGAGAGATTGTTTAATATATTTCTAATAGAGTTAAATTATATTGTCACATTCTGTACTCCATCTTGGAATCTCCTGGTCTCCTAAAATACTTTAAAAATTTACATATATTAAGATTCATCATTGTGCCCCTCAGTTCTACAAGTTTTGACAAACCTATAATGTTATGCAAACACCATTATCCTTTCACATAGAATTGTTTCACCACACTGAAACTTCAAACTTCTCCTGCATGGAACCCTGGCAGCCACTGATCTCTTATATTTTTATCTTTTCCAGAATATCATGTAATTGGAAACATGGAAGTTTGCAATGCTCCACATGCTTGGTACCATCGATCAGAATTGTCTGGTGTAGGATTTTAGTAATTCTAGTAGATTTGTAAGTATATTGCGTTAGTGTTCTGCTTTGCAATTCCTTAATGACAAATGATTTTGAGCATAATATTATATGGCTAATAGCTATCTGTATGTCTTCTTTGGTGAGATGTTTGTTCATACATTTTGTACACTTTAACTGGATTTTTGTTTCTTAAGTTTAAGAGTTCTTTGTATATTTTAGATACAAGTTCTCTATTAGATTTATGTTTTGCAAATATTTTCTTCCAATATGTGTCTAGTCTTTTCATTCTCTTAAGGGTACTTTACAGAGTAGTAGTTTTATAGTTAATGAAGCTCAAAGTACTCCAAATTTGTTCTTATTCTTGAGCATTTTCATTACTCAGTCTAAGCCTTTTGCCATTTGATGTCAATTTTAGAATAATTTTGTTGATATATAATAGCTACTGCCCATTCAAAGTATCTACTTATCTTTTTTGAGTTTTGCTAACTTGTGTCTTTCAAAGAATTAGCACATTTCATACATGTTATCAAATAAGTTTGCATACAATGTACATAGCATTCTATGTAATTTAATACCCATGTAATCAGTAGTGATGACCCCATTTTATGTCTACTATAGGTAATTTGCTCTCTGTTCTTCTTGCTCTTTCTCTAACTTAGCCTGGCTAGAAGTTTATCTATCAATTTTACTGATCTTTATAAAGTGCTAGCTTTTAGCTTATTGATTTATTATTTTCTGTTTTCAATTTCATTGATTTTTCTTAAAATTTTTATCATTTTTTTCTTCTACTTGGATTAGGCTTAAATTTCTTCTCTAGTTCTCTAAGAGGATCATTTAAATTATTTTTAAATATTTCATATTTTCTAACACATATATTTAATAACATACATTTTCCTCTAAGTGCTGCTTTCATTATATCCCACAAATACTTTTGTTATATAGTCATTGTAATTTAGTTCCAATAATTTATATTTCTTTTGAGACTTCTACTTTGATGTCTCACAGGTTATTTATACATGCGTTGTTTAAATATACATCATTTTAATTATAAGTATATATATTACATATATACACACACACGTACCTTTAAAGAATGCTTTACTATTTAATATATAGTGAAGATAGAGAATATAATTTTCAATTCCTCACTTTATTACACTGCAGTCACTCATTTCACTTATCCATATGATAAAATAAGCCAATACACTGTTATTACAGTTACTTTAAAAAGTTATATTTTAGATCAATTAAAAGTAAGAAAAATAATTTATTTTCCCTTTACTCTTCTTGGACACTTTTCCTTTCTTTATGTAGACCTAAGTTTCTGTTCTGTATTATTTCTGTTCCTGAAAAACCTTTTAAATTAGCCATGGACCAGATCCTTAATCCAGATAAGGGGTAGCCAGTAGGGTCCTCAAAAGGAGTCCTTAAAACCCAGAAAACTTTGTAACCGGGCCCTGAAACAGCTTGCTTGGGCCCACTCCCACCCTGTGGAGTGTTCTCTTGCTTTAATAAATTCCTGCTTTCCCTGCTTTGTTTCTGTGTTTCGTTCTTTGGTTAACTTTGTTTGTGCATTTCATTCAAATCTTTGTTCAAAACCCCAAGGATCTGGACAACTCGCTCACGGCCTTCCTTCTGGTGACAAAAATAAATAGTGCCAACTTGGGGCGAATGCTCTTTTCAGCTGGGGTAAGACTATAGCAAAGTTTGTCCCACAGACAGTAGCTCATTGTTACAGAGAATATTGTATTTCAAAATAGGTACCATTCCAGGTAGAATAATAGCCATTCTATGAAACTATCTTAATCCGTGTAACCCAGCCCATACTTAGCCTCCAGAATTCATGGGTATTACCACTGAAGAGTCCTTATGTCTATGGCTCCTTCAACATTGTCTCCAGATAAACAGATCTTTGCTGTAACTATCTGGGTTTATCTCTCTCTCGTTTTCTCTTTTTATTTATTTTTTTTATTTAAACTTCTATTTTCAGTTCAGGCGTTCATGTTTAGGTTTGTTATATAGGTAAGTTCTTTGTAACGGGAATTTGGTGTACAGATTATCTCATCTCCCTGGAAATAAGCAAAGTACCCAATAGGTAGCATTTTGATCCTCTTCTTCCTCTCACCCTCCACCCTCAAGTAGGACCTGGTGTCTGTTGTTCCCTTCTTAGTGTCCATTTGTATGCAATGTGTAGCTCCCATTTATAAATGACCACCTATGGTATTTGGTTTTCTGTTCCTGCATTAGTTCCTTTAGGATAATAGCCTCCAACTCCCTCTATGTTGTTGCAGAAGACATAACTTCATTTCTTTTGATGGCTATGTAGTATTCCACTGTATGTATGTACTGCATTTTCTTTATCCAGTCTACCATTAATGGACATTTAGGTTGAGTCCATGTCATTGCTATTGTGAATAATGCTGTGATGAACGTACATTTGCATGAGTCTCTGTAGATTTTGGGGTGGTGGTTGGCCCTATAAACTCCATTCCTTGTTGAATCATTAAAAAGTCATTCATTTTTATTTTTTCAACTTTTTCTTCTTGTATATATGAGAGAAATGACTAACATTTATTACTATAAGAGCTAAAACCAGAAATTCTGCTAGATATACATATATATACTTAATTATAAATGAAATAAGTGTATTTACTGAGGTAAAAGCAAACATAGTAATCTTCAAAATATAGAAAAGAAATTTGCTATGAGAGATTGTCTAAATTCATTAATTCTAGAGCAAACAAATAGAGAAAAGTGTTATTTATTCAAACCTTTGCCATGTTGTATAATTGTATGTAGTATTATTTAATTTGCCAGTATTTATGAAATTTTAGTCCAGTAAACTAACTTCCTTTTGCCATTTAATAAAATTGCCTATTGTTTAATTTCAAAGCTCTTAGAGAGCTTTGGATTTCTACTAAAATTGTTTCTCTAAGTTTATCAATATTATTGAGATATCATTAGCTGATACCCAGTAATTAAAAAGAGATTTTATAATCTTAAGACTTTTATGTGTGAATTCACTGGATAATGTTCCTCTGTAAATGGTGTCTGTGAAAAACGTGAGCATTTACATTTTTTGGAGATTTCAAGGGAGTTTTATTTCTGGAAAGAGAATATTATGTGGTGTAAAATAATTAAGAAAATAATGAGGTGAATCTGTCTTTAATGAGCTTTCCTTTATTTTGTGTATTTATCTTTCATAATAATAATTAATACTGAGATACAATTTATAAGCAAAATGCTGGACACATTTCATTTGCAAAGAAATCTCCCTTAATAATATTGTCAAACTGTATTATAAATAATTTGCCTTTAGCAAAAGCCTTTTCTATTTTAATGATGAAGTTAGCTTTACTATTTCATAATGTTTTGATTTGTACTTCACTTTACGTCATTGCCAACATTGTTCCTGCCTCAAATAAGGACATCAGTGGACAAAACTTACTTTACCTTCACTGTTAAATTATGATTTGTTTTATCAAGACTATAAAACGTTTCATTCAATTAAACAGTCTTTTTCAACATAAAAGTTTGATATCTTGATTATGGTAATAATCTCACAAGAGTATTTGTATGTCAAAACTCAGCAAAATAGACACTTTATATGTGTACAGTTTGTTGCACAATAATGGTACCATAATTAAGTAGTTTAAAAAATCACAGAGAATAGCAGTCACAGACATTTTTGTAGATACTAGTATTGTAACAAAGAAGACACATGTCAGCTTAAGGCAATATGAGACTAGTAGACATGTACATTGACAGATAATTTTATAATATATCCAGTGCTATGAATGACAATGCAAAGGGAGGAATAAGAGTACTATGGAAAGACACTTAGTTTAGTGGCTGTTATAGAGGTCATTTGTTGTTAGATGAGACCAGAATGGACATGCACCATATTTCGTTTCCTAGGTCTACCATCATAACAATTTAGCAAAACTAGGTCATTTCAAAAATATATTTTTATGCTATTACAGTTCTGGAGGCTAGATGTCTAAAATGAGAGTATTGGCAGGGTCATGCCCACTATGAAGGGTCCATGAAAGAATGCTTCCTTGTTTCTTTGGCAATATTTGGATTTAAATGCATAGTTGCAATTTCTGCTACCATATTCACTTTGCCTCCTCTTTCTGTATGTGTCTGTGCATCTTATAAAAACACTAGTCATTAAATTTAATTTCCACCCTTATCCAGTATGACCTCATCATAAATGATTACATATACAAAAATCTTATTCCAAATGAGGTCAAATCTGTAGGTTCAAGATGGCCAAAATTTTTACAAGGAAATTATTTAACCCAATACAGTTCTCCTTCCATCCTCTTCCCCTCAAAGCTTTATTCCTCCCATATTCAAAACACATTCGCAATATCCAAAAATTCCACCAAAATCTTAACCCATTCCAGCATCAACACTAAGTTCAAAATATCATCTAAATATAATCAACTCAAAAAGTCTCAAATAATATTTTCTAAATAGTCTAAATTAAGTGTCAGTAAAAATCTGTGTATGGTCCATCCTGGGGCAAAATTGCTTTCTATTTGTAAACTTGTAAATATAGGAAGAAAGTTAATCATTTCTAAAATACAATAATGAGATATGCATAGACTAGACATTCTCCTTTCAAAAGGGGTGAATAAGAAGATAAAAACAGGTCAAGGAGCTCGAGCAACTTCAAAATCCAGAAGAGCAAATTTCATTAGGTTTCAAGGCCAAAGAACCATCTACTGTGGCTCAATGCTCTGTCTTCTCAGCCACTTAGGCAGTAGTTCTGCTCTGCTGCACAACACACAGGAAACTGCAGCCCCACCTCCTGCTTGTAGAATTTTAAAAGTTCAACCGTCTTCTTTCATTTTGTCCCGTCTCTGTTCACTCAGTTCAAGTTGGCAGTGTTTCTGCTGACATAACATTCTCAAAAAGCATCTCAGTCTTCCATGAATGTCAAGAAAGTCCATACCATAAGACATTAGAGTCCTCCACAGTTCCTTCCAGGATCATCTTATCCCTATTCCTGGCTTCAGCTGAGGTGGTTAATAAGATCTCTAGTTCACATAACTCATTTCTCCAACACAGGATTGTACAGCCACAACCTTGATATTCTTTCCAGAGCATGCTTTCTTATCTTTTTCTTCTTTTAGTATGAATAGGCTCTTTTTCTAAATCATCAAGTTCTATTTTTTTCTGATGATTTCTTCCTCAATGTGCCTTTTCCTTTTGTTTTTACTATATGTAGCAGAAAGAAAACAGGCTATGCATTGCATACTTTGCTTGAAAATCTCTTTCCCTAAATTTCCAAGTTCATACCATATACACCCTAGTTTCCACACAAAAGCAGAATCCAATTCATGCATGTTTTCTGCCACATTATAACATGGATCTATTTTTCTCCATTTTCTAATAACATGTTCTTAATTACTGTCCTAAGACTTCATCAGAAGCACCTTTATGTTTCATATTTTAGTAACATTTTATTTAAAATATGTGTATTGTTTAAGAAAATATAAAGCTTCTCTACTTTCTTTTGAGTACTCACCAAAATCACTATCAAATATCCATATTTCTATCAACAGTCTCTTCAAAGAAATCTGAGCTTGATTTTTTTTTATCATGAGTTGCAGAAATCTTCCAGCTTCCTCCACCATTTACCCAAATTCCAAAGTCACTTCCATATTTTTAAGTATTTGTTACAGTACTACCTCAGTTCCTGGTACCAAATATTTATCAGTCAGGGTTACATATAAAGAGGAATTTATATAGAAATAGAATGAAAGCAAAAATACACAGATAGATGGATAGATAATAGATTGAGATTGATAGATTAGATAGATAGATGATAATTACCTATTTTCTATATCTATCTATTTAGAAAGAAAGAGAGAGAGAGATGAACAGAGACAGAGAAAGACAAACTGGATCAGGAGAACATGGAAGCAGGAGAATATGGGGGCTGACAAGTTTGACATTCATGGAGCAGATAAGTTCAAATTTTGTAGAGCAGGTAGGCTGGCTAGAAACTCAGGCAGGAGCTGATAATGAATCCAGTTTTCACTCTTAGGCCTTTCAACCAACCGAATGAAGCCCACCCAAATTATCAACAGTAATTTCTTTTACTTAGATCAACTGATGGTACATATTAACCACATCTATAAAATACTCTAACAGCAACACCTAGATTTGTGTTTGATTAAACAATTGGGTAACACAGTGTGCCAATTTGACACAAAACGAATCATCACAAGTAAGAATGTGCAGGATGATACAGAAAAGGGAAGGATATTCTAGACAGAGAATAATTTGAACACAATCAAAAAGATCCAAAAAAGTGTACTATTTTCATAGATATGAAAATAATTTAACATCACTTGACGTCTAGTAATGAAAGGTAGCATTTGAATAGTTGAAGAAAACACCACTTAGAAACTTTTTTGTTAATCCAAAAGATTGTATTCATTATACCTAGGTACTTAGCAAAAGATTTTAGGTGGGGAGTAACATGTTTATATTTTAAATGTTAGTTTCCTTACAGCTATAGGAGTTAGGCTAAGAAGTGGAAGGCACAGTGACTTCACACTGTAAATAAACATATTTTTATATATAGACTATGAACTCTTCAAGAAAAGATAGCATGTTATATTCATTAGTTTCTATCATATAATGCTCTAGTTCACTTTAATAATACCTGTGTTTTTTTTACTATTTATTGTTTATTTACCTCTGTAAAGAAAACTTCACTTGAACTCACTCAGCTCTTGCTCAGAACTGAGTAGCTAAATCTTATTACTTTTATTACAAACATAAGGAAAAAGAGCATTGGAGAGGTGAGAGATGCAGCTCATTTTACAAATCTCTCAGACATCAGATTTGAACTCTCAGTAATGACTCCAAATAACAGTTTGACTCTCCTGAAAAGAATTAAAATGATATTGGGGCAAGAAAAAAATGAAAATATTATCTCTTTTACTTAGATTTTGAGAATGGGCTAAGAAGTAAATAAAACAAAAAGGCGACTCTTCATGTTCTCTGTGTTACTTATGAAGGTCCAAAGATATAGCTTGGAAGTAACTCAATAAGATCTCCTCCTCATTCTTTAAGTATATTCTGCTGAATTATTTACTAAAAGTAGTGGTTGAAAACAATCAATTTACCAACATTTTGTTATTAAAAAATGCAATGCCTAAGAAGTATTTTTACATAGTGTGCTATGTATGTTAAATATGCATGCATATCTTATAATTACTTTGTATGTATACAAGATAAAGGGCCTGGGCACGGTGGCTCATGCCTGTAATCCCAACACTTTGGGAGGCTGAGGCAGGTGAATCACGAGGTCGGGAGATTAAGACCATCCTGGCCAACATGGTGAAACCCAATCTCTATTTTGTAAAAATACAAAAAATTAGCAGGGCATGGTGTTGTGCGCCCGTAGTCCCAGCTACTCAGGAGGCTGGGGCAGGAGAATTGCTTGAACCTGGGAGGCAGAGGCTGCAGTGAGCCAAGATTGCGCCACTGTACACCAGCCTAAGTGACGGAGTGAGACTCTGTCTCAAAAAGAAAAAAATATATACACATATACATTTACATTTATATTTATATTGTGTATAGTAAATACATATGTTTAAGGATATATGTAGTTTTTAATCAGCACGTACATCTTAATTATCATAGTAACATTATGAATATTTTCAGCTTTGTTTATTTTAGAAAGAATAATGAGACAAAATTAGCACATCAATTTAAAATAAACAGAACATCTGTGGAAGACCAGATGTGTTATGAGATGCTATGATACTATTTTTACTTAAGAAGTTATCAGACAATGCTATATTCAGTTTGTTGGGCTATCCTAATATCACAAATATTTGAAATAATACTATTTTGTGACCAATAGTCAATTAAAATATCCTTTCAGTTTTGTTTGTTTGTTTGTTTGTTTTTGAGACGGAGTATTGCTCTTGTCATCCAGGCTGGAGTCACTGACGCGATCTCAGCTCACTGCAACCTCCGCCTTCCAGGTTCAAGCGATTATCCAGCCTCGGCCTCCCAAGTAGCTGGGACGACTATAGGCACG
This sequence comes from Pongo pygmaeus, assembly GCF_028885625.2. Lineage (NCBI taxonomy): Eukaryota > Metazoa > Chordata > Mammalia > Primates > Hominidae > Pongo > Pongo pygmaeus. The sequence goes on from NC_072377.2 coordinate 30,111,757, forward strand.
CGCCACCATGCCCGGCTATTTTTTTTGTATTTTTAGTAGAGACAGGGTTTCATCATGTTGGCCAGGCTGGTCTCGAACTTCTGACCTCGTGATTCAGCCTCCTGGGGCTTCCAAAGTGCTGGGATTACAGGCGTGATCCACCACACCTGGCCCCTTTCATTGTTTAATAAAACAGTTCTGTTTTAAGTATCTTGATTGTTAAAACTAAATACATGTATAAACTAAAAATGCCTTCAAGCCCCATTTTGCATCCAAGCTCGATTTATATTTGTTTATTACAAGTACAGAAACTCCAATATTTAATAAAAATTCTATAATTTATGTTTTAGCAAAAATATTGAGTATTTATACTTTCCAGTAAATCCTAAATAATATATGTAAATTATAAATTTTAAACTATAAATCAAAGAGTTTTTCTTTGACAGTTATATTTGGGAATGCGTTTATACATGCACATGTGTTTGACTTACATTCACTATTCTGGAAAAACAGATTTCAGTAAGTCAATATGAAAAGAAAAAAAAAGCTAATTTCAGTAAATCAGGCACTTATGTCCAAGCTACTGTGATACCTGAATGACAATTAAAGCACTATCTTAGTCCACTGGGCTTTTATACAAAATTCCATAAACTGTGTGGTTTATAAAGAAAAGATATTTATTTCTCACACATTAGGAGACTGGGAAATAGAAAATTAAGATATCAGATTTGGCATCTAGGGAGGAGGGTTAAATTCCGAGTTCGTAGATAGCACCTTTTTGACGTGTCCTCACGTGATGGAAGGAACAAGGGAATTTTTTAAGACAATTTTAAAAGTTCAAGTGAAGTTTTCTTCACAGAGGTAAACAAATAGTAAAGAGTAAAAAAAAAAAAAATCAGTTGTTTTGAAAGTCAACTAGACCATTATATGATAAAAAAATAAATACAATATGTTATCTTTTCTTGAAGAGTTTGTAGTCTATGTATAAAAATATATTTATTTACAGAGTGAAGCTACTATGCCTTCCACTTCTTAGCCTAACTCCTGTAGCTGTAACAAAACTGAAATTCATGAGTGTTCCCCTCTCATGACTAATCACTTCCCAAAGGTCCCAACTCTTAATACCATCACGTTATGCATTAGAATTTGGACAAAGTAATTTTGGAGAAACAGAAACACTGAGACCATAATGAGATGCATCTCTTCATTTTCAACAATTCATTCCCCAAATTAAGTTTTTTGGGCAAAAAAATATATATTATGAAATAGTATAATATGTTACAAAATTAACACAAATACTAGACTCTAATTCAACATCAGACTTGAGTTATTTACTTCACAAATATCTTTCTTAATATTAACTTTCAGGAGTCTTATTTATTTATTTTATTTATTCATATTTTTTAGATGGAGTTTTGCTCTTGTCACCTAGGCTGGAATGCAGTGGTGCAATCTAGACTCACTGCAACCTCTGCCTCCCAGGTTCAAGCGATTCTCCTGCCTCAGCCTCCCAAGTAGCTGGGATTACAGGTGTCCATCACCACACCAGGCTAATTTTAGTAGAGATGGGGTTTCATCATGTTGGCCAGGCTGGTCTCAAACTCCTGACCTCAGGTGACCCACCCACCTCAGCCTCTCAAAGTGCTGGAATTACAGGCATGATTCCCACTTCATATGGTAGGAATAGACTGTAGGCAACCCTAGTAACTTCTGAAGAAGAAGACCACTTTATTCTCTTCAACTGTTTATTTAAACTTTACTAGTTTTACTTCAGAAACTGTTATTTTATTCATGTTGTTATAATCACCTCCTCTTTTCCTAAATTAAGGTCTATGCTACAAAATTTTATCATGGGTTTAATAGGTGAAAAACATTCTATTGTCAAATAGATGTGGAAAATGTTGGGTTATAGTAAGCTAACCTACCTTCATTTCCCCGGCCTTAGTATATTTCAAAAACAAATAAAGGCTTCTACTTTAAAAATCATACATACCATTGTTTTGTGAAATATTATTTTCTCCACTTTCTTGCTTCCAATATAGTTATGTCTGATTTATACCAATAAAATATTTATCATAGCCTGGAGAATATAATTGTTAGATAGTACTGTTTTCTCCTTTATTCAAAATTTTAATTACCAAAGACAATGAAAGTTTTTATTCAAAATTAAATTTTCAGCATCCTAGTTACCTTCACCAAATATGGAATATATATTGAATTATAAATGAATAGTTTAGTCTTTGCTATGATATACATATAAACTATTTTAATTTTCATCAAATGCTTTTGAAAATGGTCAGACAAGTGTGTTTGGAGTGTTTATTCCATAAACAGACTGGTATTGCTACTTTTGATTTTTTATATAAGACTCATTAACAATAATATTTAATCTGGAGTTTGGTCCAGGAATATTAAAAAGATCTACACTGGGCAATAGCATTCCAAATCTATAGAAACACAATCATGTGATTCTCCTTCATAAAGTAGGGGTAAAATAATTATAAGTCGAAATGTTAAAACATTGAATGGTTATATGAGGACAGAGAAATATTTCCTAATTAATTTAGCCACAGATTAAAAATCCTCCAAATCTTTAGTTTACTATTAAAATGTATTTTATTTCTGAATCAGTTTACTGTTTAAATTCTTACTTTATTTATGAGAGAGCATTATTTTCACATCAACTACCAAGTCTCCACGGACTGCTGCTTAAAAGAATCTTGAAAATCAGTTTTAAAGTCTCCTACTAAAGCATATTTCCAATTTACCACCTTACTTTTAGCTCAGTCAAATTTTAAAGATAAGGCATAAGATATAGCTTGATCTAAGTACTGCCTATTTTTCTTGATTTATTTAGTCTCTAATGAAGGTTATTCTGTTTTAATAATGTTTTCAGGGTGCCATTTGAAAGACTGTTTTTTTCCTCTTATGATGAACTGATGAGTAAATAGTTGATAGAAGCTCAAGGCTGCGGTTAAGTGCCTACATTAAGGAACTGGGGACTAGAAGAGAGGAATACAATAGAGAAAATACAAGGCAATGATGAACGTAAAGCAGATCATTTGGAGGCAGCAGAAAGTGAGATTTCAGATGTTTCATGTAGAAATAATTGTTTTTCTTGGCTCTTGTTAAAGGATCTTTGAAAGAGGCTCTCAGAGTCTGAACTTAATTTCGACGTCTCAGTATATTTGATAATTTTCATTTTTTATTCTATTGTTCCCTTGAAATATTTTATCATTAAAATGTCTAAATGTCTCCCTTATGGCTGTTATAATAAAAAAATTCCTTGGAAAAATTATGCCATGTTGATGGGATGGCATAATTATGGGTTGAATTTTGACCCCCAAAAAGATATATTAAAGTCTTAACCCAAAGTACCTCGGAATGTGGTCTTATTTGGCAGCAGAGTCTTTATACGTGTAATTAGTTAAGATGAGGTCATACTGGGATGCTGTGGGCTCCTGATGAAATAAGACTTCATAAGAAAATGGCTATGTGGAAGCACAGAGGGACACAGGGTAATGCTGAATGAAAACGAAAATGTAGATTAGAGAGACACATCTGCAAGCCACAGAATGCCAAAGATTGCTAAAAACAAAATGAAACAAAACAAAAACAAAACAAAACAAAAACAAAACAAAACAAAACAAAACAAAACAAAAAAACCTTAGAATCTAGAAAGAAGCCTGAGAGGATTTCTCTACAGGTTTTTTTGTTTGTTTGTTTGTTGAGACGGACTCTTGCTCTGTCACCAGGCTGGAGTACAGTGGCGCGATTGCGGCTGACTGCAACATCCGCCTCCCAGGTTAAAGCATTCCCCTGCCTCAGCCTCCCAAGTAGCTGGGATTACAGGCACGTACCACCACACCCGGCTATTTTTTCGTATTTTAGTAGAGATGGGGTTTCACTATGTTGGCCAGGATGATCTCAATCTCCTGACTTCGTGATTCACCCACCTCGGCCTCCCAAAGTGCTTGAATTACAGACGTGAGCCACTATACCCAGACTTCCCTACAGATTTTATAGGGAACATGGTCCTATCAATAGCTTAATTGCAGAGTTCTAGGTTCCAGAACTGTGAAACAACAAATTTCTGTGTTTCTAAGCCACCCTGCTTTTGGTACTTTGTTATGGCAACCCAAGCAAACTAATACAATTGATAAACTCAAAAATTAGATTTATAATAAGAATGCTATTGTATTAGTCCGTTTTCACATTGCTATAAAGACGTAACCAAGACTGGGTAATTTATAAAGAAAAGGGGTTTAATTGACTCACATCCCGCATGGCTGGGGAGGCCTCAGGAAACTTACAATCATGACAGAAGGTGAAGGGGAAGCAAAGATCTTCACATGGTGGCAGGAGACAAAAAAGGGAACAGGGAAAACCGCCATTTATAAAACCATCATATCTCGTGAGAACTCACTCACTGTCACTAGAAGAGCATAGGGGAACCGCCCCCATGATCCAATCACCTCCCACCAGATCTCTCCCTGGACACCACCTGGGGATTACAATTTAAGATTTGGGTGGGGGCACAGAGCCAAATGATATCAACTGTATAGTATGATTTTAAAAGGTTGTGCTTTAGCTAGGGGTTATTAGCGTTTTATGACACAAATGTCGCTACAGCTCTTATCTAGTAGTGCTTGAAGAATAGTGTGGACTCTTCAACAAGATTGTGTTAACAGCCTGGTAATTATTAGACCTAGAGCAAAAACTTAAGGCGATAGACCCCATATTTTAAACCAAGTTGTTATGGGTTGAATTGTGTTCCCCCACCTCTAAAATGTTGTGAAGTCCTAATCCCCAGCACCTCAGAACGTGACCTTATTTGGAAAAGGAGTCTTTATAAAGTTAATCAAGTTAAATTATTATGGTAAGCCTTGATTGAATATTATTGGTGTACGTATAAAGTGTAGAAAATTTGGATACAACCATACCTGCATAGAGGGAAGATAATGTGAAGAGACAAAAATAAGATGTCCATCTACAAGCCAAAGAGAGAGACGTGGAATAGATCTAACCTTAACAACTCTCACAGGGAATCAGCCCTACTGGCATCTTGATCTCAAACTTCTAGCCTCCACAAGTGTGACACAAAAAAACTTCTGTTGCATAAACCACCCAGTATATGGTACTTTGTTATGGAAGCCCTAGAAAACTAATACACAAGTGATCCTCCAAAACTTTTTCACTGTGGATTACAAATGGTGGTTCAATACTTAGCCCCTGGGGTGAGCTGATTAGTAATTTATATCCTCTATCACCATCAGATTCCCTTGACAATTCCATTGTAATATTCAACATAGAATGAAAGATAACAGCCAAGATTTTGTTACAAAATTTGTTTCAAATTACGATTATTGAGATGACTAAATAAGTTAAATCATGTAATGTGCTCAGAACAAGTGCCCAACACATGGTAGGTGCGATGTTAGAATTAACTGTTAGTTATTGCCTAAGTGCAATTCTGAATTAACTAATAAATATACATTGGTCAGAGCAGCCCACCTAAAATGTAAAATTATTGAAATAATAAATAAAACTTTAATTTGAGAATGCCAATATTTTTCATAAGCATTTCCCTTCAATTTAGATCATTTAATCTCATGGTTTTTTCTTTTCTACATAAAATTTTGGGTGTTTTTTGACCTGCCACCAGCTTTGAATTACCTGACATTGTTTTGGTTTTGGTCATTACAGGCACTGGTGGAGGCCAAGGACACGGACTGTTTCATGTTATGCAATTCTGGATACTGTGTACTGACTAACTTCTAGCGGCCTCTTTAATTCAGAGTTTTCTCTCTGGCTTCCTAAAGTCAAATCTCATGGAGCATCATCTCTGTTCACCCACTTCTTTTCAGCTCTTGCAGCCATGAATTATTCCCTTTGACAAATAACATGGTTTTAATTCTCTCTGCATTAAATTATATTAAGCTGATAGAATTCTACCACAGATAAAGATATAGACATACATACAAATCCAGGTACCAGCATATCAATACAGAGAATCAGCAGACAGCGTGAGAGGAAAACAAAGCTAATACTTCCATTCCCAGTGGTACTTGCTTTGCCTTTTGAGATCCCACAGTGGAGCAGCACTTTCTGACAATATATCATATTTCCATATTATGTTGATATCCCTCTGTCCACTTGGAAAATATCAAATGGTCTTTTTGGTAAAGGTATGTTATGCTGTTGTTCTTTTCCCCTCCAATTTTCCATGTTTTCCATTTCAATCGAACATTTCTCAGCATTTTTTAAACTTACGTTTTGAATGACATTGTAGTAACTGTCTATTCAATGTCGACACTAATTTCTTCTCTGCAAAAATGACAGTATCGAAATTTAATATTATTGATTTTTCTTTATAAATTTGTCATTCCTAGCCTATGACAGAGTTCAGCATGTCATAAGTGTTTCTAACTGTCCAACACTGACAAGTGGATTGAATAATATCATTTCCTAAACAGAAAAATTCTAAAGACTTCAACATATGAAAGAAAAGAATCACAACCATTTGACTTCTTTATAAGAAAGTGATTAATTAGACAAAATAATTACCTCTTTAGAAAAATATCTCTTCTCTTACAAAATGCATCTTCAAGATATAAAACCCTCTAAAACTAACAACTAATACAAGAATTGTTTTCCCAAAATGAGAACGAGCACTTACACATAAACTTGTTACAGTGTTGCTGTACTGGTATCTATTATATTCCTTTGGGAAGCTCTCTTTTTCTGTACTTCTTGCTTCAATTTGTGCATAATATTAATGTTTTTATTATGGTAGAAGGAAAGACAAGAATATGAAATGTTTTATTACTTTGAAATACGTGACATAAATTATCAGATAATACATTCTCAAGTATGTTTCATGATTATATAGAAAATCAGAAATTTTAGAATTGAGAGGGACAATATCCTCTCAATAATCTCCTACCTAACATTATTGTTTGTTTATATCTAATCATAGTTATTTATCAGGAATCCAGTATGCATAATATAATACCTTCTATTTTTTGAATGATAATGTTATCAAAATACCTTTCATTAAAATGAAAATACTATGACTATGTGTTAATACCTCATTCTGGTCCTAGAACATAGTTGAAGCCAGCACAATTTTAAGAAGTTTGGATAAGGAATATTTATAAAATATGTATAAGAATGCCTGATAAGAATATAAAGCAAAAACATCTAATGTAAAGCATAGCAATTTAATATAGTGGATACTGTTAATACCCCACCCAAATCCTTCAGATATGTTTTGTTATCTGTAGGAACATATCCAGATATGTATGCATTTGTTTCTTATGTCCTGTGCCCAATTCTGTCTTTGGAGGACTGTCCTTGGACTACTGGAGCTACTTTACCAGCACACGTACATATCCTGTAGCTTCTGTTAGGATATGAATTCTAACCCTCCAAGGTGACCTTGAGTCATAAGGGAGTATAAGAGCCTAGAACTGACCCTTAGGTATCTTACACTCTAGAGATCCCCCTGCAGGCTCAGACTCAGGCTGACACTGCACGAAATTACCACTGAACTTGACTTATCTCCCTTTCCAATCCTGCTTCCTCTGTCACCTACCAGCTTCTCCTGGAACACATTGTTCATAAATCGCTTTACATGTGTTGTCATCTCATGGTCTGCTCCTGGAGAATGAAATATAAGTCAGCTTTCCATTAGCAGACCAGAAATTATAAGAATGAGGATAGAAAAATGATAGAAAAATATTAAGGGAAAAATAATAGAAGTTACTTATAAAAGAAAACGTAAATAAATTTAAACATATTTTTAAAAATCTTCCAAGTTTGGAATACTAAATTCCCAATTACAGAGCTGTATGTGAAAGAGGTATTCTGAGTCAATAGTTGGAGTAATTATCAAAAGTACTATTTGAATAAATAAATGCAGAAAAACTGAACTTGCTAGGTCATATTACTCCTCCTACAAATACTGAACTACTAATGTCACTTGGTTTAGCAACTAGAAACTTACAGAATATAGGCCTATATCAACAACACCAGGCAATACTGTATTTAACATATCAAGCATCCAATGTGCAAGAAATACTGAGAGTACAACACTTCACAGAAGTTATACCCAACTCATCAAATAATTGTAGTCAAAACTATCATTCAATTAGAAGTGTAAAACAAGAACGGTTTTAGACAAGCTAAATCTTAGAAAGTTATTCTCAAAAGCTTAGAAATAGAAGAAACTTCCGCAAAAAACCTACAGCCAATATAATTCTTAATGGTGAAAGACTGAATGCATTTTCTTCTAAGACCGGGAACAAGTCAAGAAATTCCTTTGCTATTTCCATTCATCATTATACTACAGGTTCTACTCAGTGCAATAAGGCAAAATAAAAATAATAATAAATCAAATAAAATTAAAATGTGTTAAAGCAGTCTTAATAGTGAAATTAAAGCAAAACTTTCTTTACTCCTAGAAGCAGGCATTATTCATAGTAGCCAAAACCGGAAACAACTCAAATGTCCATCAACTGGTGAATGCATAAACAAAATATGATGTGTCCATATAAAAGAATTTTATTCTTCAGCTAAAACATGCTGATGCATGCTACATCATGAGTGTACAAAAATGCTTATACTAAATAGACTAAGCCAGTTATTAAATAATACATATGCATGGTTCTATTTACATGAATGTTTCACTGGTCAGAAAAATGCATATTTAAAGAGACAGAAATCAGACTAGTATTGACCAGGGCTGGGTCAGGGGGTGGATGGCAGGAAGTAAGAAATGTGGATCATCTGCATAAAAGCTCTGGAAAAATATGGGAGATGATGAAGGTTTAAAATTGAATTGCTATGAAGATCGATGGTTGTACAACTCTATACATTTATTAAAAATCATTCAGCCTTAAAAAAGAATGAGGTCCTGTCATTTGCAACAACATAAATGGAACTAGAGATCATGATGCTAAGTGAAATAAGCCAGGCACAGAAAGACAAACATTGCATGTTCTCACTTATTTGTTGGATCTAAAAATCAAAACAATTGAACTCATTAACATAGAGAGTAGAAGGACAGTTACCAGAAGCTGGGAAGGATAGTGAGGGGCTGGGGGGTAGGTAGAGATAGTTGATGAGTACAAAAAATAAAAAAGAATGAATAAGGCCTACTATTTTATAGCAAAACAGGGTGACTATAGTCAATATAACTTAATGGCACATTTTAAAATAACTAAAAGAGTGTAATTGGATTGCTTGTAACACAAAGGATACATGCTTGAGGGGATGGATACTCCATTCTCCATGATAAGATTATTTCACATTGCATGCCTGTATCAAAACATCTCATGTATCCCATAAATATATACACTTACCATGTACCAACAAAAATAAAAAATATAAAATAAGTGGGTCATTTAAAAAATCTAATGTAAATATTAAGGAACTGGCTCATGCCTGTAATTCCAGCACTTTGGAAGCCCGAGGCAGGTGGATCATGAGGTCAGGAATTCAAGACCAGCCTGGCCAAGATGGTGAAACCCCATCTTTACTAAAAATACAAAAATTAGCCATGCATGGTGGCGGTCGCCTGTTATCCCAGCTACTCAGGAGGCTGAGGCAGGAGAATCGCTTGAACCTGGGAGGCGGAGCTAGTAGTGAGCCAAGATCACACCACTGCACTCCAGCCTGGGTGACACAGCAAGAATCTGTCTCAAAAAAAAAAAAAAAAAAGAAAAGAAATCAAATCAAACCAAGTATGAAAAACAAAACCTCTTTCTAATACCAGGGCACATTTAGTATGGCTGTTGAAACATCTAACTGTGGTAAACACCAAAGAAAAAGTGGAGCCAAGTGTTCTAGCCCAATTCACAACAGACTGTCTCAAACTGTTAGCATGGTGGTTCTGCAGTTAGAGAAAATTGTACAGAAAGTACTGGTGGGACTCCTTGAAACACTGTAGAGAAAACTATATGAGCTATAAAACCCGTGGGATTCAGAAAGAACAGTAGTTGTGTTTTGATATTTTTATTACTTTTAATGACTCTAAACAAGCCTGAGTAAATCCAGTTTATATAATATCATATATTAACATATTACAAGGGAGAAAGTTGAGTTAAAAAAAAATAAGTAATTTGCCCAAAGCTGAACATGTATTCAGTTGCAGATCTAGAACATGAGCCCATGTAAATTAAACCTCTAATTCCAGGGCTCGTTTTGTGATGCTTGCTTTTATAGCATTAAAAAGGAAAAATTAAAAAAAAAAGTATGACCTTTGAAATTTCATCTTTGAGTTCTACACATGACAGTGTGACAAAAAGATTTGCAGCGTGTACTGAGTCTGGCGCCCTTATGGGTCTGGTGTCTTTCCTCATGCATTCTAGCAGGAGACAGAAATAAGAAACAAATGTAGGATATATTTAGCACTATGTCACAAATGCTATAAAGAAATGACTTAGATGGTAGTAACCTCAGTAAAAAGCACTTTAGCTTGCATTTGAATGATGAGAATAAGCTGCACATATGAAGCCTGAAGCTTACAGTGAATCTCCCAATCAGAATGAAGTGCATGTGCAAAGGCACTACATCCAGAAATATCAGTGACAAGATGCTAAACAGTTGCTAGGACAAGGGAAAGTGTAGCAGGACAGGAGGCAGGACAAAGAAGTGGGACCCAATTTTACAAAGCTGCATGGATTATGGCAAAGAGTTTATAGTTCATGTAAACAGGAATGGAAAACCTCTGAAAAATGTTTGCAAGGAGGGCTCATGGTGTGATTTACATTAAGCAATTCTATTAAAGCTAAATATATGTGTATATACCCAGTGACCTAGTATTTCCACTTAATATAAATATGCCAACACACACACACACACACACACACACACACACACACTCTGTCTCCAAAAAACATGAACTAAAATGTTCAGAGCATCCTTATTTGTAATAGTCAAAACTTAGGAAACACCCAGATGCCCATCAATACTAAAATGGATAAATAGTGGCATAATCATACAGTGAAATACTATGCAACAATGAAAATAAAGAGGCACAACAGCACAAAACAATATGACTATATTTCACCAATAGCATACTGAGTGAAAGAAGCCAGGCACACACACAAAATGTACACAAAATATATACCATATGGTTCCCAGAATGTAACTATGAAAACAAGCAAAACAGACTTATGCCATTAAAGTCAATACAATATTTAATCTTGGGCTACACAGGGCAAGTCTGCAGTGCTATAATCAGTTTCTCCATCTAAGTGCTGAGTTTGTGAAAGTAGATAGTGGAAATACTGCAATCTGTATAATTATGGTATGTTAATTCTTGTGTATATTTTAATAAATATAGAGAAATTTAAAAAATAAATACTTAAAACTACTTAAACAACTCTTTAGTTGTAGAGAAATTTAAAACAATTGTTAAACTAATAGGTGGATCTTATCTATAAATGATTGTTTACAAAGTTGGACACACACATATATACATATAAAAATGATAAATTCATGGGTAAATGAATAGATGGATAAGCAGATAGATATAGAGAAAAGACAGACATGCACTGGGTCTTGAATTAAGATGTGTTTCTTACTGTATATGGGTTTTAACAAAAAAATAGAAAGATAAACTTCTATCTAATCTCCATTAATTTTTTGCTCTCTAATCTTCATTATTTTATTCCTCTTACTTGCTTTCAATTTTGTTTGCTCTTATTTTTCTTGTATTTTTTATAAGATGACAGATTATTTACAAACTTTTTTTAAAGTGGCATTTACAGCTGTAAATTTCCCTCTAAGCAATGTTTTAGTAGCAAGGTGTAAATTTTGGTATGTTGTGTTTTACTTTTCATTCATCTCAAAGTATTTCCTAATATTTCTGTTTATTTCTTCTTTGCACATTGGCTATTTAATAATGTGTCATTTAACTTCCACATATTTGTGGATTTCCCAAATTTCTTCATGTTTTTGATTTCTAGTTTCACTTCATTGTCATCAGAGATTCACTTTCTATGGTTTAAATCCTGTTAAGTCCATCTTGCTTTATGTACTTAACCTACGTTCAGTGCTGGAGTATATCCCTTGTGCACTTGGAAAGAATGTGCATTTGGCTGTTAGTAGGTAGAGAGACCTATAGTTGCTTGTTAGTTCTTAGTGGCTAGTCTAGTTCACCCTGTATCTTTTAAAATTTCTGCCTAATTTTCTTACCCATTATTAAAAGAGAGTTATTTAGGTCTCCAGAGGTTTGTTGAATTATTGATTTCTCCTTTAAATTCTTTCCATTTTGCCTCATACCTTTTGAGGCTCCACAGATAGGGGTATATATGTTTATAATTGTTGCAACTTCTGGATTGATTGAATCTTTTATCTTTATTAAATTCTCCTCTTAAAACAACATTTTATTTTAAAGTTGATTTTGCTTATTAGTAGAACCACTCCAACTCTCTTGCCATTGCTATTTGCCTTCTCTTTTTGCATCCATTAATTTTCAGCCAGTTTTATCTTTGAATCTGAATTATCTCATCTAGGAAGTTATAGTTAGATATTTTTGACCCCATATGATGATCTCTGCCCTTTGACTAATTTAATCCTTTAAATTTTATGTAAATTTTATGTTGATTTACATCTGCCATTTTACTTCTTGTGTATTACGTTTCATTTTTATGTAAAAGTATGTGGCTTAATTGACAAATATTTGTGAATTTCTCAAATTTTCATTTTTTAACACTGTTTTTGTTATTGATTTATAATTTAAATACATTGTGTTCACAGAACATAATTTAATACAGCTGATCTCTCCCTGGACTTGTGACATACAGAATTATGAAATAATGTTTGCATAGTTTTAAGCTGTAATGTTTATAACTATGTTACCCAATAATAGACAAAATTTATAAACTATGCTTAATTACAGGGATTTCTTTTTGAATATTTAAGAGAAATATATATAAATAGAATAAACAAATGGTAAATGACAACAAAGAAAAAGGAATACATCAAAAAGATATAGAAACCAGTAAGAAAATATTAAACGAAGGCTACTAGATATATTAAAAAACTGAATGACAAAGATGAATTTAAACATAAACACACACACAACATCAATCATTGACTCTAACATTTTTAAAAATAATGAATAAAGTTTGGATAAAGTACAGGCTCATCACTTTAGTTATTCTGACATTTGGCTGAAAAATACTTATATTTTCCCTTTAAAAAAATTCAGTATCGTTTGTCCTGCTTTAAAAACTATAAAAATGTGGCCAACATACTGGGATTTCAGAGTAAATCAAATTAATTCTCATGACATTGGTTTTGCAATTGAAATTCTTATATCTATAAAGGAAATTGAATTTTTCTACTAAGAGTTCAAGTGGCAAATAATTTTTAATAACTGGTGACTTAGTGCTTTTGACCCTTGCTTTTTCTAATAGTTTTTCATTTTCCCTGAAGGAAGCATCATCCTGCAAAATACAATACTCTTTTCTTTTTTCAATATTATATGTCTGGAGAGATTTCTCTGCTATTTTAGAAAATGCTACTGAGAACCACATTTATTTTCCTAATTTACCTTTTTATCAACAATGAATACATTCTTATAATTGACTACAGGATACGTTATTTCAAGTGGGACATCAAAAATTTATCATTTATTTTGTAAAGAGAATTAAGAACATAATGTGCCAAAGAGATAAAGGGAAATAATCTTTTCTTTTGTCTCTTTTTTTCCCCTCAATGCTGTTTTACTCAACCTACCTTGGTTGAAAAAGAGTAAGTTATCTCTTTAGTACATTTTGGTTTAGAAGCTTTCAGTTTCTCCTTGTGTTCTTTCCATTTGAATACACTTATTCTTCTGGATTTGGAGAATAGGCTCACTGATATATTCTAGCTTTGACAGCAAAGGCAATTTCTTTATCTGGTGACAACTCAGGTGTTCCAAAGTGATTGGCCACTGGGGCAATAAGTGTTTCCTTTGTAAAGATTCTATGTTAGACAGGCTATACTTGTCGGGAACCGAAGTTGTATTCTCCCACAACTCTTTGAATCAAAGTGATATTTTGGCTCCCAATGACTGACTTCTTTGGTTATCCCCAAATTGATTCTGAACTGGGTTTGAGAAGGACTATAATTTATTGGGAATATTTTTATACCACAATCTATTAATTGACAGGGGATATTATGAATAGTGAATAAGATGAAGATGAAAATGTCATTAAAAGAACAAGCCCCTGGCACAGTGAAGGTAGGTAACTATAGACTTTGATGTCACAGTAATAAAATCAGGTGGTTTGGGTTTGTTTTGGCTGGAGTCTGGTTTGATTATTTGCTTGTTTTTGTTTTTTCTTTTTCCACCACTATTTCCAGCTGAGTATTCCCCACTTATATGCAGTTTCACTTTCTGGAGTTTCAGTTATCCATGGTCAGCTACAGCCTAAAAATATGAAATAGAAAATTCCAGAAATAAACAATTTATAACTTTAAAATGACATGTCATTCTGAGAGGCATGATGAAATTTCATTCACCTGCAGAATATGAACCCTCCCTTTGTACATGCTGTATATACTATCTGCCCATTAGTCACTTAGTAGCCATCTGTGTTATCAGATTGTATGTAGCATTATCATAGTGCTTGTGTTTAAGTAAACCTTATTTCACTTAAAATGGTCTAAAAGTGCAAGAGTAGTGATGCTTGCATATTGTTGTAGTTGTTCTATTTTATTGTTAGTTACCATTGTTAATCTCTCACTGTGCCTAATTTATAAAGTAAACTTTATCTTAGCAATATACGTATTGGAAAAATGCATGTGCAATTTTAGGCATCCACAGGGATTCGTGGAACATGTCCCTCACAAATAAGGAGGGAGTACTCTATCTGATACTGTGTCTGCATGAGAGGCATTAGCCTTGGACCTTGTGGGATTATAGTCTTACTGTAACTATAGTGCATATCCATGGCTGGCTTTTTTTTTTAAATTCAGGTGCAGCAGTACTGCCAGCTTTAGATGACCAATAATGCCTTCGGTACAGCTCCAGGCCATATGTTTCTTGGCCTTACAGCTTGACATTGAAACCACATAGGTTTGGCTTAGTTTAGTGTTGCAGGGAAGGCTGTGATGTGATTGGGTCATTTCTGGCATTGGTGAGCAGAAAAACATTTTGTTGCTTTTGCAATTTTAATTCCTGTGAAGGAGAAATGTTTTAGTTTGTTTTCAGTTCCAATAAGTGTATATAACAGGCTGAATAATTTATAAAGAATATAAATGTATTTCTTATAGTTCTGGAAGGTAGAATGTACCAAGGTCTAGGGGCTACACCTGGTGGGGGCTTTATTCCTGATGGGGACTCTGCAGAGTCCTGACGTAGCGCTCGTCACCACATGGTGATGCGGCTCACAAGAGACACTGGTTTTTAAAACAAACCCACTCTTCTGATAACTAATCCACTCCCTTAGTAACCCATTAATTCATTAACCCATTAACCTCCCTAAACCATGAATGTAATACTCCATTTGTAAGTACGGTGCCTTATAACCCCATCACCTCTAAAAATCCCAATTCTTAACACATTTAAATTGGGAATTAAACTTTAAAATGAGTTTCAGTGGGTACAAACATTCAAACTATAACAAGGAGTGATTAATACATCCATGATTTTTGTTAAAATAAAAAAAATGGTGACATAACCAGCAACTGTGCATTCCTAACCCAGGCCTCTTTTCTCTCAAACTGGTTTCTAAATGTTCTTCAGTCTGATACTCTCCCCAATATGGAAATAATTGTGATTCTTCAGTTCTGCCTGTTACAGAAATAATTCAACATGACAATTCTCTATTATGTAAAACACCTAACTCTCCTTAGAATCTGCTCTACGAATGAAATAGCTGTTATATTTCTATTTGTATGTCTAACTTCTGTCTTTATTTTTTTTCATAACATGATTGGAAGAAGAAAGAAAGATTTTTTTCTGGGTGAAAATACATAACATGAAATACACAACATGAAAATGCAAATATTTGTCATTTTTTCCTTCTTAACTTTCAATTTTTTAAGGTTTTCTATTTAATGACTTGCAAATTTCAGAAAATAAATGCCTATTTTTAAACAATATCAACAGAAATGTGTGTGGAGTTGACAGATCATATTTAATGATAAGACTTAAAATTTTGGTGGACATCTTTTAATTGACATTTAGACTTAGTTTACTCGTGCCCTTAAATTAATGGATGCAGCTGACTTAAATTAAAACTTAATTTTCATCTCTTTTTGACTATGGCTGTCAGAGAAACATTACATCTGCAGCATATGTCATTATGTGCCAAGTAACACTACTTTGCACCATTACCGTCAATATTTCGATAACGTATATAAAACACCTTAAATGTTTTAAGTAAGTTTAAGTAAGACACATAGACTTTTCCTTTTTTTTTTTTTTTTTTTTTTTGACGGAGTCTTACTCTGTCGCCGAGGCTGCAGTGCAATGATGCAGTCTCGGCTCACTGCAACGTCAGTCTGCCGGGTTCAAGCAATTCTCCTGCCTCAGCCTCCCAAGTAGCTGGGATTACAGGTGCCTGCCACCTCACCCTGCTAATTTTTGTACTTTTAGTAGAGATGGGGTTTTGCCATGTTGGACAGGCTGGTCTTGAACTCCTGACCTCCGGTAATCTGCCTGCCTCGTCCTCCCAAAGTGTTGGGATTACAGGCGTGAGCCTCTGTGCCCAGCCAGTCACACTGACTTTTAATTAGTGTTTTATTTTCATCGTTATGTCCATGTTGCCTCTGAAAAAAGCAAATAAATACTAAATAGAAATATAAACATGTAAGTAACAGAATTAACCTGGGTTCATTGACTATCAATATCACATATTCATTTATAAACTCTTTAGAAAACAAGCAAAGAAATTATTACTACACAGAAAGTGGCAACAACACAAAGATAGGGCCTTTACATACTGTGTCTTTTTTCACACAAGAAACCATACATAAGTAACACAAATCTTTCTGATTCTCTAATAGATATAAGCCATACTTTAGTTTCCATTTACTTTTGACTATTTTAAATATTGAATTTCTTTAGGATTTTTCTTTCTTTTTTATTTTTCAAAATGTGTCAAAAGTGTTAACAGTCATTAAGTGAATTAAGGAGGGTGGTGCAGCAGAAAGAGAGTTAATTTTGTGCATCTAATTTTATATGTTGACTCACTTGTTGCCTATATATGGCAAGCCATATATATGTTCTGAAGTTAATCATACACAATAGCAGTTGCTATCATTTCACAAAAGAAAAAGAAGATAAAGAGTATATACGTTTTCCAAATAGTATTAATCACTTTTTGGTATAAAATCTTTCTAAATGTGTCAAATTAATTTTCCTACAGGCATATGACTAGTAGTCATAAAATTAGTATACATGATGGTATTTATATAATTTATGCAATATTGTGGTTATCAGAACAAATTTTTAAATTTTTAGTTTTTTAATTTTCCATTTATAATGCACTCCTTAACATTTTGATTTATATTTTTTATTATTACTACAAAGTTAAATTTTTTTTCTTCTTCTTTTTTTTTTTCCTGAGACAGAGTCTCTTTCTGTTGCCCAGGTTCAAGTGCAATTGTGTGATCTTGGCTCACTGCAACCTCTGCCTCCCAGGTTCAAGTGATTCTCCTGCCTTAGCCACCTGAGTAGCTGGGATTACAGGTGTGTGCCATCACATCTGGCTAATTTTGTATTTTTAGTAGAGACGGGGGGTCAGGCTGGTCTCGAACTCCTAATCTCATGATCCACCCGCCTCGCCCTATTTTAAACTACAGAATACTGGTATATTACATGTCCAGAATCTTTAACATTTCCTTTGATTACAATATTTATTCTCTCATTCACCCATGCTAAGAAAATAGTAGCAAACTCAGAAAGTAAAATCTCCCCAGCCATTCATCAGACTGGAATAACAGACACAAAGTCAGCTGCAATTTTAATAGGAAACCTCTTTTTTCCCCTCAGGAATGCAGCAATTCAAACTATTATAGCATCCCCTTGCCCTTTTCTTTGAGTTATTACTGCTTTATAACTCACTGAGAAATTTTATTTTCTAAAACAATAGAATATCATAACTTTGATTTTGAAGTTTTACCTGTAAGAATGAGACACCCCACTCTTGAGTGGAGAACCTAAGTCACTTTAAAAAGAAGTTGTCTTGATTTACAGCCTAGGAACACATAGATTGTAGAAGCCTTCAGGTAAGGACTTTTAGACTTAGAATCCCAAATCAATCTTCACACTGTATTTTCTAAGAAAATGGTATTTGGGTTGACTTTCCAGCAGAAACCGGATGTGGATCCCACATTTATACATAGCCCTGTTTTTCTTTAAGCCATATAAAAACCCTGCTTCATTTTTCACTAAAAACCACTATTTCCCCTATTAGTATAATCCATCTTTTTTTTTCTTTTGTTCAGTGAATTGTCCCATGGTTTTTCTGGTGGGCAATTTCCAAGTCTCCCACAATGTAATCAAATAATAAAGCTTTGAATTTTTTCTGTCACTCATTTGGCTAGGGACATTTATTGTCTAAAATTTTTAAGATAAATGTGAATAAGCCACAAGCCCTACTGGGATATGAAAGTGACAAAGTAGATATGCCCCTTTCCTGATAAAACTTATCGTAGTGAGGAATTCATGCCATAATAAAAACTACATAATTAATATAATTTGAGTGATAATTGTTTACAATAAGATAAATGGACAATTGAAAAGAGTGGCTGAGGTGGGGAATGCATTTGATATGCTGGTTGGGAAGGATTCCCTGAATAGGGGTTATTTGAAACTAGAGGTAAATGATGACAAGCGTCCAATACTGGGCTATTTTATGGAAGAGCATTCCAGGCAGTAGGACACCAAAGGCAGGTGAATATCATGGAATCAGGACAAGAATTGGCAAATGTAGATTAGAAAAGCTGAGGTAGGACCAAATCATGTACAATTTGTAAGATAGGTTTTATTTCATTCTAGTTTTAATGAGAAGTTTTAAGAAAAGGGGAAATGGACTTTAGAGGAAAAAAGGGGAGGAAAAGTACAGTTTAGGAGCTGTTGGAACGTTTTAGGCAAAATGTAGAATAGGAAGCATGTTGAAATAAAGGATTCAAAAGTATCACCAAGATTTTAGGTCTTAGCAACTGGGAGGATGCTGGTGACATTAACTGAAAATCCAAGAGAAAAAAACGTTTCAAAAATAAGGAGACTTACATTGGAATTATCTTCCTGTGGTAAACAATGTAAATAACAAATAATATTAAATAATTACTTTTGTACTTTGGATAACAGGCAGCACAAGATTATGACTATTGAAAGACAGAGAACAAATTAAGTGAACCCAGTAATTGCTCCCAATGTAGGGCCGCAAGGCAGTTTCCAGGCCACAGTGGAGACAGAGAACAAAATAAAACTTCCAATTCTTGCTGAGTTGAGAAGAGTTTAGACGCAAGGCAAGTAAGGTCGCTAGAAATGGATCTGCAGAGAGCCAGGGAAGAAAATGTTGCCCATGAGTGAAAGAAAACTGAAGATTCCTCCTTGAGAGAACGACAACTAGAAAGTAGTAGGCTAAACAATGATCAGAATTCATACAAAGCTTTGAATAGTTGTATTTCACAATAGTCAAAGAGACATCATATAACACGCAGGTAGAGTCTTTAGAAAGACTTAAAGACAAAGCAAAATTAACCCAAGGATAAAAATTTCTCTCAACTTGCCAAAATAAAGCTTAAAAGCAAGTAACAATGTTAGAAAATTAACTGTCAGTAGGAGAAAATCCCAGACAATTTGAAGAAATAAAGCATAATACAGAAACCAAAAATCGAAATTCAAAATATTTATTATCCAGTCAAGATTAATTCAGCATGCAAACAACAAATGAGATTAATAAGCAACAGAATTAGGTAATGAATAAAACTTGACAGAAATGATAGGCATCATGGAATTATAGCAGAAAGCATAAAACAAAGAGTAATATTTTAAATGTGCTCAAAAATGCAAAGGACATGATAAACATAGTAACAAAATAAATTGAAGATATGAACAGTAGCTAAATAGAAGTATGAAAGATTAACCATACAATGTCTAAAGTTAAAAAAAATAAGCAAACAAAAACTGATAGGATAAAAGGATGGGATAAAATCAGATTAGATATTGCATAACAAAGATCAAATTCAACCAATATTAGAAAAACACTAAAAATAATGAAAATATCTTAGAGCGCACTCATACCAAAAATAAATACAGAGAAAAAGAGAGGAAATATTGAGGAAACAGTGTAAAAAATTTTCAAATATAATAAAACTTAAAAAGCCAAAATTTGAAAATCCCAATGAAGCCTAAACAAAACAAGATACATCATAATCAAGTTGCTGATATCCAATCATAAAGATGAAGTCATAGAAGCAGCCAGAGAAAAAATATTACATTACAGAGAGGGGGCAAAGATAATAATAGGTTTCTCATAAAAATTGTGCTGCTCAGAAAACAATATAAATACCATCTTTAAATTGCCAAAAGAAAAAAAAATTCAGTATTCAATACTTAGCAGAAATTATCATTTAAGCATAAAATTGAAGTAAGTCTATTTTAGAATAACACGAGCTGACATAACTACTATAAGACCTACACTAAAAAATGTTAAAACCTTGCACTTTTAATAAAGAGTGAAGGGCACTAGAAAGAAAAATACACAATGAAAAAAGGCATTAGAAAGAAATATACATGTATTTCTATGTATATATATTTATAATTATATTCTTTGTGTATATATTTATAATAATTATATAGTCTGTGTATATATACACAGATATTTGCATGTACATATAAACATAATATAAATATATATTTACATATAATTATATACATAGAGGGAGAGATATATTTAGGTAAATGTAAAAATATATATTTTTATTTTTAATCTCTGAGAGATCATTGACTGTTTAAAAGCAAACAATAACAAAGTGCTTTTGAATTCATAGCACGTGGTATTTTACAATCTCTGATTTTGATACATAAACCCAAGAGCAACTGCTAAAATATAAACAAGCAAATGAAGCTAAAATGAAAATAGCAGAGTAATTCAGAATTACATGCACATAAAATAATCTAAAAGCAAACAGAAAAAGAGGTTAAACATTGAAATAAAACTTAAAACTAAAATAAAATAAAATTCTGAATATGGAAAAAATATATGTAAGTCAGAAAAAGAGGGAACAGTAAGTAAAATGGTCAATTTAAACCAAATCCTATGAATACTTACCTTAAAAAATTATTGTTTTAAATATTCTAGTTAAAAAGTGAGGTTTTCTGACTAACTGAAAAAGCCAGATAAAACTACATGCTATTTACATAAACTCATTTTACGTATGAAGATAATATAGATTTCAAGCAATAGGATATAGGACATAAGCAAGATTGTGAAGTAAGAAGTTCCTCCATTTATATCCCTTCACAGAAACAATAATTTGACAGTCATTCATAAGTAGAATTGTTTTGGGCTCCAAGTAGGAACTTTGAGAATAAGGTAGAAGCTTGAGAAACTCCAGCGGAACTCAAGACTAAGGAGGGCCCTTTTGATAGGGAAGGCCTTTACCCAGGGGGCAGGCTCACTGACCATAGCCCCAGCTGAAACAGCCTCATCTCCTTGTGAACTCTGATAAAACTTCATTTTAACTTGGTCCTGCCATCAGAGCCATCTTCCAAGTAACACAGGAGAAGTCACACCTGTTTATACCCCTGAATGAAAACATACTCTTCGGTTTTTGCCTGACTGTGGATCTTTAAGTGGCTGTGTTAGCCAGCATCTGCCCCTTCCAGCTACAGTCCAGAAGTACTACCTTCCCAGATACTTGCTGGGAGACACATCTATCTGTTCCCTCAGAGGCAGACATGCTGACCTCAGTCCAACTGCAGATATTATAGGGTTCCTGAATCCTGACTCCAACTCATCCTAGCCATAATCCAGGAGCAGTTCTGCCCACCAAGGGACCCACACCCTTCTAATCCCCCAGAGGCAGATCTACCAACCTTGATTCAATTGCAGATCTTAAGATAACCTTGTAATCTGGCTTCAGTTCCACCTACCCTTAGTAAGGAAATAGTCCAGTCTGTCCAGGGACTCATCAGAATACGTATCCAGCTGGGTATCTGGAAGCAGACTTGTTGACTTTAGTCATACTGTGTGTCTTAAAGTGGCTGTATTAACTTAGGTCTAGTCCTTGCCAGCCATGATCTTGGGGTGGCTCTGTGCTTCCAAGAAACCAACTAAAGACATGCCTATCTGTCCTATCTGTACCAACAGATAAAGGTCTACAGACCACACTTCTGGATGTGGACTCTTTCAGCAGCTCTGTGAATCAACTTTAGTACCTCTGAGCTTCAGTTCTGGACCAATTCTGCCAGCTCTGAGACAGACCCAGTGACCTGTCAGGAGCCTTACCAGCATCCCAGCAGGAGCCATACCTACCTGTCTACACTATCAGTAACAGGCCCACCATTTACAGACCATACTGACAGCACTGGAGTGCTCCCATGTATCAGCACCCAACTGACCAAAATTATGGACACAGTCCCATCTGCCCAAGTACCAGCGAGAATTTACATCTGCTGAAACTCTGGTAACCAGCCTGCCAAATGTGGACCACATTGCACACAGAAGCAACTACATAAACTGGCAACTACATAAACTGGCAACTACATAAACCCTGTTTGATTACAATATTTGATGCAATTCTACCAGCTAATGGAACCGAAAGAAGACAGCCTTTACTTGCTGAAACCAACCTGTAAAGATCGGAAGAAGTATTTGCTCCTTTAAATGCAGACACCAGCTGAAAGCTCTGGCCCTGTGTCCCCACCCAAATCTCATCTTGTAGCTCCCATAATTCACACATGTTTTAGGAGGGACCTAGTGGGAGATAATTGAATCATGTGGGTAGCTCTTTCCTCTTCTGTTCTCATTATAGCGAATGAATCTCACAAGATCTGATAGTTTACAAAAGGGTGTTTCCCTACATAAGCTCTCTTCTCTCTTGCTGCTGCCATGTAAGAAGTGCCTTTCACCATTGGTCATGACTGAGGTCTCCCCAGCCACATGGAACTGTGAGTCCAGTAAAACTCTTTCTGTTATAAATTGCCCAGCCTTTGGTATGTCTTATCAGCAGCATGAAAAATGGACAAATACACCAACTCAATTCTCCTTAGATCAGCTAGATCAGACAAGCATGACAACACCAAAGGCAATATAATAAAGCTCCGGTAAACAACTCCAAAGAAATGAAGATCTAAAAATTACCTGATAAAGTGTTAAAAAATAATCTTAAAGAAGCTCAATGAGATGTAAGAGAACACAGATTTACAACTAAATGATATCAGAAAAACAATGCATGCACAAAATAAATTTATTAAAGAAATAAAAGCCATTAGAAAATGAACAGAATCTAGAGCTGAATAATACAATGGTAGAACTAAAAATATCTCACCAGAGAGCTGCATCTGCAGATTTGATTATGTGTAATAATCAGCAAACTCAGGGATAAATCATTTGAAATTAGTCAATTAGAGAAACAAAAAATTTTTAGAAAATAATGGAGTGAAGAAAGCATACATGAGTATGAGACATCGTCAAGAGAACTAATACATTCAATATATGCATTATGGATATTTGAGTATGAGAAGAAGAAAAGGAAGGAGCAAAAATCTTGTTTTAAAAAAAGGCTAAAAATGTCCTAAATCTTGAGAGGAATATGAACATCCAGATTCATAAAGCACAAAAGATCCCATGCAAGATCAACCCAGAGAAGATTCCCTGAGGTGCATTATAAGCAAATTACCAAAAGTTAAATAAAAAGAGACAATATTAAAGTAGTGAGAGGAAAATGACTAGTTACATACAATGGAATGCCTAAGAAGTTATGAACAAATTTCCCAGCAGATATCTGATAAGCCAGGAGAGAGTGGCATAATATAGTCAAAAGGGTGAAAGAGAAAAAATGCAACCAAATAGAGTAGAACCAAAAAAGTAGTCCTTCAGTAATGAAGGAGAGAAAAGTGTCATTCCCAAAAATGAAATCTGAGAGTTTATCACCACTAAACCTGCCTTAGAAGTTGTTATCAACATAAAATACACTGTTTTATGTAAGCCTCATGGTAACCCTCCCCCCACCCACATACACACACAGGTCTCCAATGGAAACAGAAAAGATAAAGGGAAAGAAATAAAAGCACACCACTACAAAAAAATCAACAAATCACAAAGGAAGATAGTGAGAGATAAGCAAAGAAACACAGTAGCTTCAAAATGTCAGAAAATAATTAACAAAATAGCAATAGCATGGCCTTACCTGTCAATAATTACTTTAGCAATAAGCCAATTAAATTCCTCATTCCAAAGACATAGAATGGATGAATGAAGGAAAAAAAGATTCAACAACATGTTGTCTACAAGAGACTAATTTAAGCTACAAGGGTGTACATGGGCAAAAAATAAAAGAATTAAAAAGTATATTCCATGCAAATAGTAAACAAAAGAGATTAGGATGGAAATACCTATATCAGACATAATAGACATACGTTAAAAATCTATTACAAGAGACTAAGAAAGTTACTATATAATGACAAAGGGGTCAATTCATCAAGAGGTTATAACAATTGTAAACATATATTCATGCAATATAAGAACATCCATGTATACAAAGCAAATATTAATATAACTGAGGCAAAAATGAATAAAAATACAATAATAGTAGGGTACATCAATACTCTACTTTAATAATAAATAGATTATCCAAATGGAAATTTAATGAGGAAACTGTAGACTTAAATGACACAATAAACCAAATGGACCTAACATAGATATGCTGATTATTCTAATCAGCAGCAATAAAATATACATTCTTCTCAAGTGCACATGGAACACTCTCCAGAATAAATAATATGTTATCCCATAAAGCAAGTCTCAACAAATGTAGGAAGACTTAAATCATATAAAGTACCTTGTTTTGTGTGTGTGAGTGTTTTTAAACTACAATGTCATAAAACTAAAAATCAATAATAAAAGGAAAATTGCAAAATTAATACAAATGTGAAACTTAAATAATACTGTTACAACCAATGAGTCAAAGAAGAAACAAAAAGGAAAACAAAAAAAAATTGGGACAAAGAAAAATGGAATCACAATATACCAAAACTAATGAGATGCAGCAAAACTAGTTCTAAGAGGGAAGTTTGTAGTAATAAATGCATACAATAGAAAGAAAAAAAATCTCAGATAAAAAACCTAAGTATATACCTCAGGGAAATAGAAAAAGGAGAACAAGCCTAGCTCAAAATTTACAAAAAGAAGGAAATAATCAAGATTAGAGAAAAAATAAATAAAATAAAAATTAAAAAGGCAATAGAAAAGTTTGACATAATTGAGTTGACTTTTTGAAAAGATAAACAAATTGACAACATTATAACTAGACTAACCAAGGAAAAAACAAGGAAGAATCAATAAATAAAATAATAAAGTAAAAAGGAGTCACTAAACTAATACCACAGAAATAGGAAGGGTTATAAAAGACTACTATGAAAAAAAAATATGCCAACGCACCGGATAACCTGGCAAAAATTAATAAATTCCTAGAAAAATAAAATCAATCAAGAATAAAGAAGAATGAGAAAATCTGATCACAGTAATAATAAATAAGAAGGTTGAAGCAATCATAAAAAAATCTTTCAACAAAGAAAGTCCAGAAGCAAATAGCTTCAGTGGTAAATTCTATCAAATAATTAAAGAAGAATGAACGCCAATTATCCTCAAACTCATCCAAAGAATTGAAAAGCAGAGAACACATGTAAAATCATTTTACAAGGCTAGCATTACTGTCTTACCCTGCCAGACAAGGACACTGTCAGTAAAGAAAATTACAGGCCAACATCCTGATCAACATAGATGCAAAAATCTTGAACAAAATATTGGTAAGCCAAATTCAGCAGTACATTAAATGGATTATACACCATAAACAAGTGTGATTCATCAGTATGATACAAGCATGATTTGACATATGCAAATCAATAAATGTGATATACCTCAGTAATAGAAGAGTAAAAATTATGTGATCATCTCAATATATTCCAGAAAAGCTCTTGACAAAATTCAACATCTCTTTATGATAAAACCTCTCAACAAACTAGGTGTAGAATATATTTACCCCAGTGTAACAAAGGCCATACATTAGAAGACTACACTCAACATCAAGCCCAATTTTGAAAAGCTGAAAGCTATTTCTATGAGTTCAGGAACAAGATAAGAGTGCCAACTCTCACCACTTTAATTTGACACAGTACTGGGAGTTTTAGCCGGAGCAATTATGCAAGAAAGAAAAGTATTTTCAATCAAAAGGAAAAAGGAGAATTGCCTCTTTTGTCAGATAACAAGAATTTATATACAATTTTTAAAAATATATAAAAATAAATAAAAAGAATTTTAAACAGGATTTATGTAGAGAAAACCTTAAAAGACTCCACCAAAAAGCTGTTAAAAACTAATGAATTCAGTAAATTTGCAGGGTTAAAAATCAACATATAAAAATTAGTAGCATTTCTTTACACTAACAAAAATCTATTTAAAAATAAATTAAGAAAAAATTCTCAATTACATTAATATCAAAAAAAGTTTAAAACTTAGGAATAAATTTAATCAAAGAGGAAGAACTTCTGTATATTTTGTGTTATAACTCGTGATGAATTTCTTTTTTGATGAAAGAAATTAGAGAAAAAACTAAATGGAAAATTAACTTGTGTTCATAGATTGAAAGAATTTCATGTTGTTAAACTCTCTATATTACTCAAAGCAATGTAATAATTCAATCCAATTCTTGTCAAAATTCCAATGGCATTTTTCACAGAAATATAGAAATACAGCTTTTGGTGGGGTCTTTAAGGTTTTTTCCATGTACATTCTTTTTAAAATTATTTTTACTTTTATGTATTTAAAAAACATTACAAATTCTTGTGATCTAACAAAAAAAGCAATTCTCTTTTCTCATTTTTATTGAAATAACTTTTCTTTCTTGCGTAATTGCTCTGGTCAGGATTATAATGAAACCTCGTCTCTAATAAAAATACAAAAATTAGCCTGGCATGGTGGTGCATGCCTGCAGACACAGCTACTCGAGAGGCTGAGGCATGAGAATCACTTGAACTCAAGACGTGGAGGTTGCAGTGAATTGAGATTGTGTCATTGCACTCCAGCCTGGGCAACAGAATGAGACTGTGTCTCAGAAAAACAGAAACAAACAAAGAAACAAACTAAAGCTTAGTACTTCTAAATGAAAACACAGAGAAGAAACTCCTTGATATTGGTCTTGGCAATGATACTTTTTTGGATATGGCTCCAAAAGCACAGAAAATCTAAATAAAAATAAACAAGTAGGACTAAAACTTCAGCTCAGGAAACAATCAACTAAATAAAAAGTCAAAATTCAGAATGTAAGAATGTATTTGTAAACCATATATCTGATAAGAAGTTAATATCCAAAATATATGAGACTCATACAACTCAAGAGCTTATATATATGTGTGTGTATATATATATATGTGTGTGTATGTATATGTGTGTGTGTATATATATATATATATATAAAATCATATTTTAAAATGAGCAAGCAATCTGACTAGACTTTTTTTGAGGAAGACATAGAAATGGTCAACAGGTATTTGGTAATATTTCCAACATCATTAATTATCAGGCAAATGCAAATCAAAACCACATTTATATATCATCTTAAACTTGTTAGGATAGCTATTAACAAAAAGATAAGAGACAAAAAGTGTTGACAGAGATGTGAAGAGAAGGGAATTCTTGTACACTGTGGGAATACAAATTGTATAGTCATTATGGAAAACAATATAAATATTTTTTAAAAATTAAAAAAGCTACCATATGATCCAGCAAAACTACTTATGGGTATATATACAAATAATATGAAATAACAGTCTCAGAGATACATCTACACTCTGCTATTCATTGCAGCATTATTCACAATAGCTAGCCTATGAAAACAACTTAAGTGCTCACTGGTGGCTGAATTTATACAGAAAATGTGGTATATAAAATGGATGTACAATGAAATATTATTCATCCACAAAAATAAGGGCATCCTGCCATTTGTGACAACATGAATGAACCTAGAAGACATTGTGCTAAGTTATATAAGCTATATGCAGAAAGACAAATACTGTATTATCTCTCTTATATGTGTGATCTAGAAATTTGAACTTACTGAACACAGATTAGAACAGTGGTTTCAACAAGCTGATTGAGGAAAATGAGGAGATGTTGGTCAAAATGTATAAACTTTCAGTTATAAGATGAATATATTATGGGGATCAAAAGTATAGCATGTGTTCTCATTGTTCGGGGAGGGGGGAGGGATAGCATTGGGAGATATACCTAATGCTAGATGACGAGCTAGTGGGTGCAGCGCACCAGCATGGCACATGTATACATATGTAATTTACCTGCACATTGCGCACATGTACCATAAAACCTAAAGTATAATAATAATAATAATAATAAATAAAAATAAATAAATAAAGTATAGCATGGTAACTGTATTTAATAATGCTATACAGGTATATCTCATTTTATCGTACCTCTCAGACATTTTTTTTTAATATAAATTGAAGGTTTCTGGCAATCTTACATTGAGCAAGTCTGTTGATGCCATTTATCCAATACCATGTGGCCACTTCATTTCTTTGTGTCACATTTGGTAATTCCTGCAGTATTTAAAGTTCTGTTATTAATACATCTTTTATGGTTACCTGTGATCAGTGATCTTTGACATTACTATCATAGATGCTTTGGGATGACATGATCTGCACCTATCTTAGATGGTGAATTAAACTGATAAATGTTGTGTGTCTTCTTACTGCTGCACTGATGAGACATACTCCTATCTCTCTCCCTGTTCTCCAAAGTACAATAATTTTGGAGTTAGACAACATAATCATAACAACTAATCCTGCAATATATCTTAATAACCAATCCCACAATATCCTCTAAAATGTTCATGAGAAAAGAAGAGTCACATGTCTCAAAGCCTAGTACAAAACAAAAGCTCCTTAATTCTATAAAGAAAAAAGTTCAAGAATCTTCAGAAGAAAAGTTGGAGGTAGCAGAGTGGTTCATGAAGTTTATAAAAAGAAGCAAGTCCATAACATAAAAATACAAAATGAAGCAGCAAGTGTTGATGTAGAAGCTATAGTGGATTATGCAAAAGATGTATCTAAAATCATTGATTAAAGTGACTACACTGAACAGCAGATTTTCAAAGTAGACAAAATAGCCTTGTATTGGAAGATGTCATCTAGGACTTTCATAGCTACAGAGAAAAAGTCAATATCTGGCTTCTAAGCTTCAAAAGAGGGGCTGACTGTCTTGTTAGAGGTCATTGCAGTTGATGACTATAAGTAGAGGCAAAAGCTCATTTACCATCCTGAAAATCCTAGGATCCTTAAGAATTATGCTAAATTTACTTCGACAGTGCTCTATAAATGGATCACAAAGCCAGGATGACAGCCTATCTGTTTGCAGCATGGTTTACTGAATATTTTAAGGCCACTGTTGAGATCTATTGCTCAGATAAGTCAATGCCTTTCAAAATATTACTGCTTATTGACAATGCACCTAGTCACCCAAGAGCAATGATGGACATGTACAAAAAAACTAATGTTGTTTTCATGCCTGCTAACACAATATCCATTCTACAGCTCATGGATCAAGGGGATCAAATGTCAAATTTTATTATATAAGAAATACATTTTTTAACACTATAGCTATCCATAGACAGTGAGTCCTCTGATGGATCTGATAAACGTAAAATGAAAAGGAAAGATCCAAAACTGACACCCTAACATCACAATTAAAAGAACTAGAAAAGCAAGAGCAAACACACTCAAAAGCTAGCAGAAGGCAAGAAATAACTAAAATCAGAGCAGAACTGAAGGAAATAGAGACACAAAAAACCCTTCAAAAAATAAATGAATCCAGGAGCTGGTTTTTTGAAAGGATCAACAAAATTGATAGACCGCTGGCAAGATTAATGAAGAAAAAAAGAGAGAAGAATCAAATAGATGCAATAAAAAATGATAAACGGGATATCACCACCAATCCCACAGAAATACAAACTACCATCAGAGAATACTACAAACACCTCTATGCAAATAAACTAGAAAATCTAGAAGAAATGGATAAATTCCTCAACACATACACACTCCCAAGACTAAACCAGGAAGAAGTTGAATCTCTGAATAGACCAATAACAGGAACTGAAATTGTGGCAATCATCAATAGCTTACCAACCAAAAAAAGTCCAGGACCAGATGGATTCACAGCCAAATTCTACCAGAGGTACAAGGAGGAACTGGTACCATTCCTTCTGAAACTATTCCAATCAATAGAAAAAGAGGGAATCCTCCCTAACTCGTTTTATGAGGCCAGCATCATCCTGATACCAAAGCTGGGCAGAGACACAACCAAAAAAGAGAATTTTAGACCAATATCCTTGATGAACATTGATGCAAAAATCCTCAATAAAATACTGGCAAACCAAAACCAGCAGCACATCAAAAAGCTTATCCACCATGATCAAATGGGTTTCATCCCTGGGATGCAAGGCTGGTTCAACATATGCAAATCAATAAATGTAATCCAGCATATAAACAGAACCAAAGACAAAAACCACATGATTATCTCAATAGATGCAGAAAAGGCCTTGACAAAATTCAACAACAATTCATGCTAAAAACTCTCAATAAATTAGGTATTGATGGGACGTATCTCAAAATAATAAGAGCTATCTATGACAAACTCACAGCCAATATCATACTGAATGGGCAAAAACTGGAAGCATTCCCTTTGAAAACTGGCACAAGACAGGGATGCCCTCTCTCACCACCCCTATTCAACATAGTGTTGGAAGTTCTGGCCAGGGCTATTAGGCAGGAGAAGGAAATAAAGGGTATTCAATCAGGAAAAGAGGAAGTCAAATTGTCACTGTTTGCAGATGACGTGATTGTATATCTAAAAAACCCCATCATCTCAGCCCAAAATCTCCTTAAGCTGATAAGCAACTTCAGCAAAGTCTCAGGATACAAAATCAATGTACAAAAATCACAAGCATTCTTATACACCAATAACAGACAAACAGAGAGCCAAATCATGAGTGAACTCCCATTCACAATTGCTTCAAAGAGAATAAAATACCTAGGAATCCAACTGACAAGGGATGTGAAGGACCTCTTCAAGGAGAACTACAAACCACTGCTCAAGGAAATAAAAGAGGATACAAACAAATGGAAGAACATTCCATGCTCATGGGTAGGAAGAATCAGTATCGTGAAAATGGCCATCCTTCCCAAGGTAATTTACAGATTCAATGCCATCCCCATCAAGCTACCAATGACTTTCTTCACAGAATTGGAAAAAACTACTTTAAAGTTCACGTGGAACCAAAAAAGAGCCCGCATCACCAAGTCAATCCTAAGCCAAAAGAACAAAGCTGGAGGCATCACACTACCTGACTTCAAACTATACTACAAGGCTACAGTAACCAAAACAGCATGGTACTGGTACCAAAACAGAGATATAGATCAATGGAACAGAACAGAGCCGTCAGAAATAATGCCACATATCTACAACTATCTGATCTTTGACAAACCTGACAAAAACAAGCAATGGGGAAAGGATTCCCTATTTAATAAATGGTGCTGGGAAAACTGGCTAGCCATATGTAGAAAGCTGAAATTGGATCCCTTCCTTACAACTTATACAAAAATCAATTCAAGATGGATTAAAGACTTACATGTTAGACCTAAAACCATAAAAACCCTAGAAGAAAATCTAGGCATTACCATTGAGGACATAGGCATGGGCAAGAACTTCATGTCTAAAACACCAAAAGCAATGGCAACAAAAACCAAAATTGACAAATGGGATCTAATTAAACTCAAGAGCTTCTGCACAGCAAACGAAACCACCATCAGATTGAACAGGCAACCTACAAAATGGGAGAAAATTTTCGCAACCTACTCATCTGACAAAGGGCTAATGTCCAGAGTCTACAATGAACTCAAACAAATTTACAAGAAAAAACAAACAACCCTATCAAAAAGTGGGCAAAGGACATGAACAGACACTTCTCAAAAGAAGACATTTATGCAGCCAAAAAACACATGAAAAAATGCTCACCATCACTGGCTATCAGGGAAATGCAAATCAAAACCACAATGAGATACGGTCTCACACCAGTTAGAATGGCAATCATTAAAAAGTCAGGAAACAACAGGTGTTGGAGAGGATGTGGAGAAATAGGAACACTTTTACACTGTTGGTGGGACTGTAAACTAGTTCAAACCTTGTGGAAGTCACTGTGGTGATTCCTCAGGGATCTAGAACTAGAAATACCATTTGACCCAGCCATCCCATTACTGGGTATATACCCAAAGGACTGTAAATCATGCTGCTATAAAGACACATGCACACGTATGTTTATTGCGGAATTATTCACAATAGCAAAGACTTGGAACCAACCCAAATGTCCAACAATGATAGACTAGATTAAGAAAATGTGGCACATATACACCTATACACCATGGAATACTATGCAGCCATAAAAAATAATGAGTTCATGTCCTTTGTAGGGACATGGATGAAATGGGAAATCATCATTCTCAGTAAACTATCGCAAGAAGAAAACACCAAACACCGCATATTCTCACTCATAGGTGGGAATTGAACAATGAGAACACATGGACACAGGAAGGGGAACATCACACTTCAGGGACTGTTGTGGGGTGGGGGGAGGGGGGAGGGATAGCATTGGGAGATATACCTAATGCTAGATGACGAGTTAGTGGGTGCAGCGCACCAGCATGGCACATGTATACATATGTAACTAACCTGCACATTGTGCACATGTACCCTAAAACATAAAGTATAATAATAATAATAAATAAATAAATAAATAAATAAATAAATAAAAAGAAAAAAAAAAGAAAACCTTCTCAAACAAGTTCAACTTTCTAGATGTCATTAATAACACTCATGATTTATTGGAGTAGGTCAAAATATTAACATTAACAGGAGGTTGAAAGAAGTTGATTTCAACCTTCATGGATAAAACTGAAGGCTTCAAGATTTCAATGGAGGAAGTAACTGTGGATATGGTGGACATAGCAAGGACACTAGAATTAGAAGCGAAGCCTGAAGATGTGATTTGTTTGATGTAATCTTTAATAAAGTGTTAATGAATGCGGAGTTGTGTTTTATAGATGAGAAAATAAACTGATTATTTGAGATGGAATCAACTTCTAGGAAGATGCTGTGAACCCTATTGAAATGACGACAAAGGATTCAGAATATTACATTAACTTAGTTGAAAAGGAGTAGTGGGCTTTGAGAGAATTAACTCTAATTTTGAAAGAACTTCTACTGTGAGCAAAATATTTGTGCAAGGAAGAGTCAGTGAATGTGGCAAACTTCAATCTTGTATTATTTTAAGAAATTGCCATAGCCACCCCAGCCTTTGGTCACCACCGGCCTGATCAATCAGCAGCCATCAATATTAGGCTAAGACCCTCCACCAGCAAAAAGATTATGGCTTGCTAAAGGCTCATTAGCATATTTTAGCAATAAAGCATTTTAAATTAAGCATGTACCTTTTTAATACAAGGCTATTTCACACTTAGTAGACTACAATAGAGTTTAAACATAACTTTCATGTGTACTGGGAAACCAAAAAATTTAAATGACTCCATTATGATATCACTTCATTGAGGTGCTCTGAAACAAATCTGCAATATCTCTGAGTTATGCCTGTACTTAGTATTTGTGAGTTGTATATTGTGAACATTTTAATAGGCTCCTGACAATGGTTCTCTGTAAAATTGATTTTTTCCTTGTGGAATGTACATTATTATTTCATAGCCACCAATCAATGTGCGATAAATTATAAAATTGGGATGAAGTAGATTTCAGTTAGAAGGTTGTTAGAGTTTAAGTATCTAAATAGTATTATTTTGCTAATTTGGCAATACAACGTGTTCTTTAGGTGGCTCAGACTGAGATAAGGATAACACAAACGTGAACTGCTAAGTAAAAACACATATGACCTGTACTTAGACTATTGTTTCTAGGGGTCATGATACAACATGAACATGACAACTCCTGACCATTGTCCTACTCCCCACCGACCACCAAGAGATAGGATGACTCACTTCAAGAAATGAGAAACAGAGCTTAGAGAGTAAAGTGCATATATGTCAAAGAGATATTTAACTTTGAAAAAGAAGTCACTGCCTGCACTGTGGCTGTCTTGTGCAGTTTTGTGCTGATAGCATACATTATTTCTATTAAACATCACTTATGCAATAAAACAAAACCTAATGGAATAAAATATAATGTTAAAAAGTTAACACTGTCATTATTATTTATTTTTGAGACAGGGTCTCACTCTGTCACAGAGGTTGCAGTGCAGTGGTATGATCTCAGCTCATTGCAGCCTCAACCCCCTAGGTTCAAGCGATCCTTCCACCTTAGCCTCCCGAGTAGCTGAGACTACAGACACGTGCCACCATGACTGGCTAATTTTGGTATTTTTGTAAAGATGGGTTTTCACCATGTTATCCAGGCTGGTTTTGAACTCCTGAGGTCAAGGAACCCACCCTCATTGTCATCCCTAAGTACTGGTATTACATGTGTGAGCCACTGCTCCCAGCTGTCATTATTCTTAAAAACAAGATTATATACAAAGAATGACCTACCTATGGGAACTATAAAAAATAAAAAAAAACTCAAAGGATCAATATATAAATAATTTTGTAGCTTCACTGTAAATTATATACATATGGTATGTGTGTGTGTATATATATATATGGAGAGAGAGAGAGAGAGAGAGAGAGAAATTTCCATTTTATTTTCAAATCTCAGCAAAGCTTTGATTGTGTCCTCTAAGTCATTCAGGTTGTAAAAAGAACAGCCAACATTTCAGATGTTTTTAAAGAGTGGCCCACATATTTTAAATGAGTAGATGTAAGTCACTGTTACTGATGTTTAACATTGATATTGTTAAACATTCTATAGGCCTAGGAATATATCTAGTAAAAGCTATGCAAAAACAATAATCTAATTCTACAAAACATTGCTGAGTAAAGTTAAGGAAGACCTAGGTACATGGAAAAGCATTTGTAGTTCATGGATTGGAAGAACTTAAAATATTAAGAGATAAATTCTATCTGAAATATTCAATTCAATCTAAAGTACTAAGACATCAGTTCTGACAAAATTTGTTTAGAAATCCAAAGTGAGTCCAAGCAACCACAGTAGTTTTCTGGAGAATTTATTTTTAAATGTTGGCTCTAAAAATTATTGAAAATGCAGAGTGCCTAGAGTCAAGAAAAGCTTGAGAAGAGCAAAATTTTAAGATTTAGACTATCAAAGATATAGCCTAAAACTAGCAATTAAGAAAATATTCAGTGTTGTCATCAATATTATTAAAATAGCCGTACTGCCTGACGCAACTTATTGATTCAATGTTATTTCATTAAACTACAAATGACTTTCTTTACAGAACTAGGAAAATAATTTAAAAATTAATATGGAACCAGAAGAGAGCCTGAATAGCCAAGGCAATCCCAAGTAAAAAGAACAAAGCTAGAGGCATCATACCACCTGACTTCAAACTATACTGTAGAGCTACAGTAACCAAAACACCATGGTACTGGCACAAAAACAGACACATGAAACAATGTAATAGTAAAAGAAAGGAAAGGAAAATTTCAGCCTGTATGCTTGATAAACACTGAGGCAAAAATACCCAACAAAATACTGGCAAACCAAACCCAGGAGCACATCAAAAAGCTAATCCACCATGATCAGGTAGGCTTTATCCCTAGGATTCAAGTCAATAAATATGATTGCAAATCAATAAATGTGATTCATCACACAAATCATATGCAAATCAATAAATGCGATTCATCACACAGAACTAAAGACAAAAACCACATGATCATCTCGATAGATGCAGAAAAAGCTTTTAATACAATTTAATGTCCTTGTTAAAAATTCTCAGCAAACTAGATATTGAAGGAACTTAACTCAAAATAATAAAAGCCATCTATTACATACCCACAGCCTACATCATAATGAATGCACAAAAGCTGAAAGAATTCCTCTTGAAAACCAGCACAAGACAAAGATGCTTTCTCTCACTACTCCTTTTCAACATACTATGGGAAGGCCTGACCAAAGCAATCAGGCAGGAAAAATAAAACACATCCAAATACAGAGAGAGAAAATCAAACTATCTCTGTTTACAGAGGATATGATTCCATATCTAGAAGACCCCATAGTCTCTGCTCAAAAGCTGTTTGAGCTGTTAGCAACTTCAGCAAAGTGGCAGGATACAAAATCAATGTAAAATATCACTAGCAGTCCTATACACCAGCAATAGCCAAGCCAGGAGCCAAATGAGGAACGCAATCCCTTCACAATTGTCGCAAAAAGAATAAAATACCTAGAAATACAACTTACTAGGGAGGTGAAATAATCTCTACAGTGAGAATTACCAAACAGTGCTCAAAGAAATCAGAGAAGACACAAATGAATGGAAAAACATTCCTTGCTCATGGATGGGAAGAATCAATATAGTTAAAATGGCCATAATGTCGAGTGATTTACAGGTTCAATGCTATACCTATCAAGCTAGCAATGACATTCTTCAAAAAACTAGAAAAAAAGCTATTTTAAAATGCTTATGGAACCAAAAAAGAGCCCAAATAGCTCAGGCGATACTAAGCAAAAAGAACAAAGTTGGAGGCATCACACTACTTGACTTCAAAGCATGCCTCAGGGCTACAGTAAACAAAACAACATGACACAAAATCAGACACACAGACCAGTGGAACAGAATACAGAGCTCAGAAATTAGGCTGAGCCTTATTTGTTCTCCAATAAATTTGACAAAAACAAGCAATGGGGAAAGGACTCCCTGTTCAATAAGTGGTGCTGGGATAACTAGCTAGACATATGCCGAAAATTGAAACTGGATGCCTCCCTTACACCATATACAAAAATCAACTCAGGATGGATTAAAGACTTAAATGTAAAACCCAAAACTATCAAAACCCTGGAAGACAACCTAGGCAATACCATTGTGAACAGAGGAACTGGCAAAGACTTCATGACGAAAATGCCAAAAGCAATTGCAACAAAATCAAAAATTGATATATGGGATTTAATTAAAGACCTTCAATTAAAAGAAACTATTAACAGATCACACAGATGACCTACAGAATGGGTGAAAATTTTTGTAAATGATGCCTCTTATAAAGATCTAATAGCCAGCATCTATAAGGAACCTAAACAAATTTACAAAAAAAACCCACAAACAACCCCATTAAAAAGTGGGCAAAAACTTGAGCAGACACTTTTCAAAAGATATACATGTGGCCAACAATTATATGAAAGAAAAGCTCAATATCACTAAACATTAGAGAAATTCAAATCATAACCACAATGAGATACCGTCTCACACCAGTCAAAACGGGTATCATTAAAAAGTCAAAAAAAATCAGGTGCTGGCGAGTTTGCAGAGAAAAATGAATGCTTATATACCACTGGTGAGAATGTAAATTAGTTCAAATTGTGGAAAATAGTGTGGCAATTACTCAAAGGCAAAAATTGAAATTACTATTCAACCCAGCAATTCCATTAAGGGGTGTATACCCCCCAAAATGTAAATCATTGTCTTAAAGACATACAAATGTATATTTTCATTGTAGTTATTCACAATTGCCAAGATATAGAATCAACATAAGTGTCTATCAGTGATTTACTGGATAAAGAAAATGTAGTACATACACACCATGAAGTACTATGCAGCCATACAAAGAATAAAATTATGTCATTTGCAGGAACATGGATGGAGCTGGAGGCCATTATCCTTAGCAAACTAATGCAGGAACAGAAAAACATGTACTGCATGTTCTCACTTAAAAGTGGGAGGTAAGTAATGAGAACACATGGAAACTTATAAGAAAACAACAGATACCAGGACCTACAAGAAAGTGGAGAATGGGAGGAGGAAAAATATCAGGAAAAATAACTAATGGGTATTTGGCTTAATATTATTGGTGAGGAAACGATCTATAAAACAAACACCCATGACATGATTTCACCTGTATAACAAACCTACACATGTACCCCTGAAATGAAAATAAAAGTTAAATACAAACGTAAAAATTTTAAAAAGTATTGTCTCAGTGATAAATGAAACAGAATTGAGGCTCCAGAATCCATTAAAAAAAAGTCTCACTGTATTTAATTTGAATAAGATAATTATACCAAAGAGGAAACTAACCCAGGTAACTATATAACGGTGCTATTACCATATATATTTATGTATATCCTTATGAAATACAAATGAAATTTTAAAAGAGGCACAGTGTCATAATTTACTCGCAAAATGAATCTGAATTCAGAGAGATAATCAGATAGATACCAACAGATAGATAGATATAGATAGCTAAATAGATATTAGATAGATAAATAGATTGATAGAGATGAAGAGATAAATAGAGGTGGAAAAACATATATGGCAAAATGTGAACAATTTGTGAATCTGGGTGAAGCATGTGAAATAGTTTCAGATTTTCTGTAAGTTTAAGTTAAACTTACAGAAAATTTAAAAAAAAGTGCAGATGTAAGTTTTGAAAAATAAATATATGTGAAGGTGAAATAGCCACACACTACAAAAATATATTTCCAACATAAATATCTGGAATAACAGGCATATCAAGAATTGTATTGCATATAGAATTATTTAAATATTATATAATTATAAGATTATATTTCATGATTTCTTTTCTTCCTATTATCTTTATTTTCTAAAACAAAGTTAGATATAGCATATTTTATAATAGAGAACCTTTAAATTCATTTTAAAAAGAGTGCATGTCAAGCATTTGGAAAATTTATCAAAGCTACTTTCAAAATAGTATTGCCTTTGAATGCACATTGGATATTTTCATAAATCATGAAGTGACAAATGAGGACAGGACTGCATAATATTTCAAAGGCATGGAAAACAAAGCTATTTAAAATATTACTTAAAACTTTGACAGTGTTAGCAAATATGCTGAATGATAAAATTGCTTCAGTAATTAACATCAGTGAGGAAAGCTTTCATAAAATAGGAGAAAAATTAATCCACTCAGAGAAAAAGAACATTTATCCATAATAATATTTTCTCAAATTTCTACCACTGAAGTGACAGTGAGAGAGATAGAGAATTTAAATATATTTGTAGTTAATATGTTTTATCCTTAGAAAATCTATATAAATCAATAAAGAAAATGTGAGATTAATAAGGAAGTTCAGAGAAAGGCTAATCACATAAATATAATAAAACCATAGGTAACTTTTATACTATAATTGAGTTAAATCATCTGAGTTAAATTTATTCCAGCCAATAACAATATGAAAATAAAAAGAACCTTTGTGATTCTGCAAAGTTATATAGAACACTTTAAGGAAGGCTGCAAATTACTCTCCTAGATATTAATGACTTCATTAATGGAAAGACATGTTATATTATCTGAGAGAAAAACATCTAATATTAAAAATAAAATTATTCATGAATCAATGTATAGGTTAAGCTGTATTAATAAAAATTTAAGCTGTTATTCAAAAATCTATTTGATGATTCTATGTATTATCTGTAGACTCACAGGCACAAGTCACTAAAAATCCATGTGAAAATTATTTCCTTGTTTCTGACTTCAGAAAGTGTACTAACAAAAATAGCTAAAATATATATTTTTAAAAAAAGAAAAAGAAAACAAGCTGAAGTAAGGCTAACAATTAGAAATAAAGTGTGTAACTATGAAGAACTATTGTCTTATTCAAATGGCAAAGTGAGATTTTGTGAAATATGTCCCGTTCATTCATCCCGCCACATAAAAATATAGTATTTAAGAAAAACATTTTACAAATTTAAATAGAATAACTAAGCTACAATGAAGATATTGTGGCTACCCATAGGACTAGATGAATCACTGCCCCAAATTTGATTAGGTTATTGAGACTGATGATTCTCATACATGTGCATGCAGAAAAACACACACAAATACACAGGTGTGAAAGGTATATTATCCACATAAGAGGCTTTCTGGGGGAGAGCAAGGTGGATGTCAAGCAGGTAAATGAAGGGATTGAAACAAAAAAGTGCAGGATTCAAGATAGCTGACTAGAGACAGTCAGGAGGAACATCTGCCACTGAAAGACTAGGGCATTGGGAAGACTGGCATACTCTGAGCAGATCTTCAGATGGAAAGCATTGAGAGTGGACGGAAGAAGGACACAGATGCTGGGCTGAATGGGGAGGAAGCTGGGAACCTTGCACAGGGCTACCTTACACTAGGACTCACTCCTATCTCCCAAAAACTATTGGGGAAAGGGTGAGTTGAACAGATGAGGAGTGACCCACTCTCATCAGAAAGCTCTGAAATCCTGGCAGTAGGAGACCCCAAAATCCCCAAGACACTTAAGCTGGCAGGGAAAGCTGCCTTGAGAGCTGCTTTTCACAGGAGGAGAAACTCCAGCCTGAGAAGAACCCAGAGGGTTTGGTATGTGCACATCTGCTCTAGAGCATGGCCAGGGATGCTCATTATCCCAGGTTCACCATGCTCTCCTAAGAGATTTTAGCCCAGGGAAGACTTTCAGACCTGGAAAGAGCAGGGTGGTTTTGCTTGAGAGATGGGGCCAGTCTGATCTGATCACCCACCAGCTGCTGGCCTCCTCTGGTGCCCCAGCCTGGCCATGCCTACTTGCACTGTAGCCTCACATACCCAACTGGGGCACTTTCTGGGGACCTTCATCATAGTTCCTTCTCCAGCAGACCAGCAGAGCACCACCTGCTAACAAGCATCAGTCCATCCGCACCCTCCCCTTACTTCAGTCTCACTTGCACCACTTTGCTGGAAGGCAATCACCCTTGTTCATCCTCCCAACACTTTACCAGGGCAAATGCATGCACAGATGCCAGCAACCCCACCTTCACCCTTATGCAGTCAGTGCCTCCAGTGTGAATGCATGTATGCGGCTGGCAACCCAGCCCCGTGTGTGCCAACACTGCTGCCTCTGCAAAGGCATGCATGGAATCTGGCAGCCCCACACCCACCAGCACTCTGTTTCCCACCTCCACCAGCAGCAGTGTGATCACCTGAAGAAATGCTGCAGCTCTGCTCCCACTGGTATCCTGCCCCAGCTGATGTGTGCACCCTCTTGCACTGCCACTGCTGCAAGCATGCATGAACAAGCACAGATTCCACTGCCACTGCCCCAATAAGGGCTTTGGCCTGTCCCACCCACTGGACTGCTGTGGCCAGTAGACCAGGAACACCGCAGCCCCTCCAGTGCAACAGATTCCTAACCTCAAGTGGCCAGAGAACAAGACCAGAAAGGCCTGATACCAGCCCTTCAGTGTTAAAGCACACAGCCGAGGAGTGCTAAGCTGAGCCTTGACCCTATAAAATTTTTCAGAAACAAAGCCAGTCATCTGAACCCACCTTATACCACAATCA
Organism: Pongo pygmaeus; assembly: GCF_028885625.2. NCBI lineage: Eukaryota > Metazoa > Chordata > Mammalia > Primates > Hominidae > Pongo > Pongo pygmaeus. The sequence goes on from NC_072377.2 coordinate 30,153,392, forward strand.
AACCTCCAATGGCATCAAAGAAGATAAAGGCAAAACAATCCATCTGAAGAACAGCAACTTCAAAGATTGAAGGAACATAAGCCCATACAGATGAGGAAGAATCAGCACAATAACTCTGGCAACTCAAAAAGTCAGAGTGTCTTCTTACCTCCAAATGATCGTGCTAGTTCCCAAGCAATGATTCTGAGCCAGGCTGAGGTGATTAAAATGACAGAAATATAGTTCAGGGTACTGATAGGAATGAAGATCATTGAGATTCTTTGGAGAAATTCGGCTCCCAATTGAAGGATACTAAGCAATATAATAAAAGAATACAAGAGATGAAAGATGAAATGGTCATTTTAAGAAAGAATCAAACTTATATGATAGAGCTGACAAACTCACTTTAAGAATCTCAGAACACAATCAAAAGTATTAATAGCAAAATTGACCAAGCCGAGGAAAGAATCTCAAAGGTTGAAGATTGGTTCTCTGAAATAACTCAGTTAGATAAAAATAAAGTAAAAAGACTTAAAAAGAAAGAACAAAACCTCTGAGAAATATGGAATTTTTAAAGAGGCCAAATCTATGTCTCACTGATGTCCCTGAAAAAGAGTGAGAGAAATCAAGCAACTCACAAAACATATTTCAGTGTATTTTCCATGAAAATTTTCCTAATATCACTAGAGAGGTCAACATTCAAATTTAGAAAATGTAGAGAACCCCTGCAAGATACCACAGTAGATGACCAACATCCAGACACACAGTCATCAGATTATCCATTGTTAAAATGAAAGAAAAATGTTAAAGGCAACTAGAAAACAGGAGCATGTCATTTACAAAGGGAACTCCATTAGACTAAGAGTAGAGATTAGGAGCTGATATTCAGCATTCTTAAAAAAAAAAAAAAAAAAGAAATTTCAGCCAACAATTTTATATCCGGCCAAACTAAGCTTCATAAGTGAAGGAGAAATAAAATCCCTTTCAGATAAGCAAATGCTAAGGGAGTTAGTTATCACCAGACCTGCCATACAAGAGGTCCTGAAAGGAATGCTAAATATAGAAAGGAATGGTCATCACCTGCCACCATAAAAACACACTTAAGAACAAAGACCATTGACACGATAATCCAACCACACAATCAAGTTTGCATAATAACCAGCTAACAACATGATGACAGGATCAAATCCACACATACCAGTATTAACCTTGAACATAAATGAGCTGAATGCCCCAATTTAAAGATGCAGAGTAGCAAGTTGAATAAAGAAGCAAGAATCATTGGTATACTATCTTCAAGAGACCTATCTTACATGCAAAGACATAGTAAGCTCAAAGTAAAGGGATGGAGAAAAGTCTACCAAGTAATTGTAACATGGGAAAAAAAAAGCAGGAGGGGTTGTTTCTCTAATTTCAGACAAAACAGACTTTAAACCAACAAAGATCAAAAAACACAAAGAGGGACATTACATAATGTTAGAGGGTTCGGTTCAACAGGAAGACCAAACTATCTTAAACACTTATATGCTCCCAACACAGGAGCATTCAAATTCATAAAGCTAGTTCCTAGAGACCTATGATATAAAGAGACTTAGATAACAACACAATAATAGTGGGAGATTTCAAACTCCACTGTCAGTTTTAGACAGATTATTGAGTCAGAAATCTAACAATAATATTCGGGACCTGAACTCAACATTTGACCAAATGGGCCTAATAGATGTCTACAGACCCCTCAACCCCCAAAACAACAAAATATGCATTCTCCTCAGATACACATGGCACAGACTCTAAAATCAACCACAAAATCAGCCATAAAACAATCCTTAGCAAATTAAAAAAAAAGAAATCATATGAATCACAAAGGCCACAGTGCAATGAAAATAAATACTAAGAAAATCACTCAAAACCATATAATTACATGGAAATTAAACAACTTGCTCCTAAACAACTTTTGGGTAAGCAAGGAAATTAACACAGAAATCAAGAAATTCCTTGAAAAGAATGAGAACAAAGATACAACATACCAGAATCTCTGGGATATAGCTAAAGCACTGTTACCAGGAAAATTTATAGCACTAAACACCCACATCAAAAAGTTAGAACCTCAAATTAACAACAGAACATCACACCTAGAGGAACTAGAGAAAAAAGAGCAAACCAACCCCAAAGCTAAAGACAAGAAATACCCAAAATCAAATCTGAACTAAAGGAAGTTGAGATGTGAAAAACCATACAAAACATTAATGAGTTCAAGAGTTGCTTATTTGAAAGAATAAATAAAGATTGATAGAGTACTAGTTAGACTAAAAAGAAAAAAAAGAGGGAATAGCCAAATAAACATGATCAGAAATAACAAAGGAGATATTTTCACTGACTCCACAAAAGTACAAAAACCCTCAGAGACTATTATGAACACTTTTATGCAAACAAGTTAGAAAACTTAGAAGAAATGGATAAATTTCTGGAAACATAAAACCTCCCAAGGTTGGAACAGGAAGAAACAAATCCCTGAACAGACAAATAATGAGTTACGGAATTCAATCAGTAATAATCCCCTACCAACTAGAAAAAGCTCAGAACCAGATGGATTTACAGTGAAGTTCATCTAGATGTATAAAGGAGAGCTGGTACCATTTCTATTGAAACTATTTCAAAAAATTGAAGAAGGAGCTTTTTGTAACTTATTTTATGGGGCCAGCAGCATTGTAATACAAAATCTCTCAGAAACGCAACAACAAAGAAATTTAGGTCAATATCCTTTATAAGCAAAATGCAAAAATACTCACAAAATACTAGTATCTCAAATCTAGCAGCACATTGAAAAACTAAATCACCACGATCATGTAGGTTTTATCCCTGAGATTTCAGGTTGGTTCAGTATACACAAATCAGTAAATGTGATTCATCATATAAACAGAACAAAAACAAAACCCACATGATCATCTCAATAGATGCAGTAAAGGCTTTCAATAAAATTCACCATCACTTCATGTTAAGAACCCTCAAAAAACTAAGTATTGAAAGAACCTAGTTCAAAATAATAACAGCCATCTATTACATACCCACAGCCAACATCACACTGAACAGGCAAAAGCTGGAAGCATTCCCCTTGGAAACTGGAACAAGGACAGAATGCCCTCTACCACCTCTCCTATTCAAAATCTTTTTGAAAGTGCTGGCCAGAGGCATCAGGGAAGAAAAATAAATAAGAGACATCCATTGTATAGTCCCTTTTCACAATGTTATAAAGAACTACCTGAGATTGGGTAATATATAAACAAAAAAGTTTTACT